>NC_056595.1:20331046-20476046 GCF_018340385.1 Cyprinus carpio
CTTCTTCTTCATCAGCCTTTTTTGTAAAAATTGCTAAAACTTACATGAAATTAAAAGCTTACCTATTATGAAACCTACCAAGGTACTGTTTGCTACTGAAAAATATAAAGCATTGCTTCATGTTAGTTACCCCTATAACCTGAATTGAGTGTAAATAATCTATTGATTTATACTTTTACTTTTTAACATTTATGAAACAATACAGTTGTGAATAAATCATTCTTTTGAGGCAGTTCGACTGCAATCTTTACCTGTTTTTTACTTGTACTGTAGTCTCTCGCCTTAGTCCAGGCGTTGTCCCACATGCCTTCAAAGCTACCACAATCAATCCAGTCCCAAAGAAGCCGTACTCCATCCTGCTTCAATGATACCGTCAGTTGCAATTACCCTATTCTCATGAAGGCTTGAAACAGCCTAGTCTGCACCACATAAGTCTGACCATCCCCCCTCCCTGGACCCTTCCAGTTGCATATCGCTTCCAACTGCCTTCGACCGATCGATGCCATCACTACGACCGTCCACTCAGCAATCACACCTCTAGACCAAAAATGACTTATACATCATAATCCGTGTTTCATATACTTCAGTTCAGCATTCAACAACAAATCATCCCCCAACGAGCACGGCATTCACAAACTGACCCGTCACTAGAATCGGTGGCCTAACACTTGTCGCCTGGTGCCAACTGACTCTGTATGGGACTTTCTGACACTGGAAGGCCTTCAGGCAGTAAACGTCAGTTCCGCAGCACACATCCACAGCATCCATCACCACACTGAAACACTGGGCGCCCTCCCAAGGAATGTGTGCTGAGCCCCCCCTCTTCCCTCAACTTCTAGCTGGAACCCACGATGCAAACCGCACAACACTCCAACCTGTACCAAACCCATCTTACATAGGTTTGCGGGATTAGACACGACCTGTTGGTGGGTCTTCTTAGCAACAGAGATGATACAAACTACAGGAACGAGGTGAGGCCGCCTGGGCCTGTTAGTGGTGCCGTGACAACAATCCTCTCTGAGATGTTGGAGAAGATGAAGGAGATGTTTTGTTGACTTCAAGTAGATCTGCACCACGTCGCATGGTTCCTCTGACCCATCAACGGTGCGACTGTGGGAGAGAGTGAGGCACAACCAAGTTCCCCTGGGTGTGCACCTCTCAGAGGACCTCTTCTGGAAACCGACAACACAGCAGGCACTGGCCAATAAGCACAGCAGCGTCGCTACCTACTCGTCAAACTGAGAAAGAGCCATAGCCCCACCAGCCCCATCTTGTGCATCTTCTACATAGGCACCATACGAGAGCATTCTGACGAGCTGCGATCACTGTGTTATGGCTGGCGCCTGCAAACGCGTCTCTGCCGGGAAGGACCCTTCAACGCATAGCTGACGAGGCAGCTGAGAAGATCCATTGGTGTCTCCCTCTCCCTCCCTCCAGGACTTTCAGAAACCCATCTCAGCCCTAAAAGCCTTGCATCGCACGTTGATTCCCCCACCACGTCACACAACAGTTCCAGGCTGCAGGACTCAGCAGGAGGAGAATTACAGCTTCATTCAGCAGCGTGTCCAGGAAGACTGAAGGCCTAGCTTCATGTCATCAACCTTGCACCAACCCCCCCCCCCCCTCCCAACGTTTCCCCATGCCAAACCATCTGAAATCTGAACCCCACCCGATCACCCCCCCCCGCCCCCCGCCCCCCCCCCCCCCCCGGCCCCCGATTAACACAACTGCCTGCCTGCACCAAGACACTTTGTGCACAGTCATTGGTTCTGCTCCTACCTTCATTCGTTGGTGTGGTGGCAGAGTTAACCTACCAGCTCATTGTTCTAACCACCCGTCTCTGTCAGTTTAATAAAGAACTGCCTCGTCTTAGATTTGTTGACACTGTTAACCCAGACTGAATGAAGCTCTTTTGCACTACTACATCATTTATATTTGCACTGTTTACTCCTTCACTGGTGTGCACTCTATCTGCCATGTGCCTTGTGCTGCTTTACACTATCTTTTTTTTTTTTTACATTGACCTTATTTTGTATAGTTTGTATAGTGGTATTTTAGCAACTTTTAAAAATCTGTATTTAATGTTCTACTGTTTAGTGTTATCTGTATGCCACCAAGGGTTCTGAGCGTACCGCAATTTCAATTAGCTGTGGTATGTACGTACATGTGAAGATGACATAAAACAGACTTGACTGACTTACATTTTATCGGAAAGATTTATTCACAAACCATCTGAAAACCAAAGCAACTGTCACTTTCTGATTCCCTTTCTTACTAATATCTTACACGGAATCTGCGCTTACAGTAAGTACATGCAAATGTCATTTAGTAAACTTTCGACTGTTTCCATGGGTTACATTGAATTACTGAGATACCTTAATGAGGGTATTTTTCTTAAACAGGTATCTTATATGATTATCAGGTACTGTATAAACACATAGTGCTTGTGTCTATAGTGTATTAACCAAAAACTATCAATTCAACTCAGTTTAGCGCTGTTTTTCTAAAATGGGCCTAGCAATTTAAACTGTATTTAAAGTCGCGGCTCTTAAAATATTTACGAGGGGACCAATAATATCTCACAGAAACATAAGCTCTCTATCGCTAGTTATCTCTTCTCATTCCCTAACAGGGTGGTGCAGGATGGGGTTTGGTCGCATTCCGCATAATGTTGTTCTGTCTGTGAGGGCAGAAAACTATTTAGATAAACACCTGGCTTCCACTGTTTTCATGTGATTTCTTGTCTTCTCGCAGCTGTACTTCCCAGAAATCATTTAATCCTGTTCCCCTGTGAAACCATTTTGACCCCTTCAGATATTTATTTTCCTCTTTAGGCTTAGGTTTTCAGCTTCAGCTGCTGTGAAGGCTACTTTTGTTAGCTGATGTGTTAGGTGTTTTACAAAACCTTCCATGCCCTGTTACTCATCTGCAACATACAGAATTGATTCAGTTAATTAACAAAGTCAAAGAGAAAAGAACATTTGCATCAAATCTGGATGCCAGAGAAAGCACTGTGGTTGATGACCAGAGCCAGTATGAATCTTTTCCACACCACAATCGAACCTGCGTTAACGGGCACTATTTTGCAAAATTCACTTTTGCATGTTGGTGTTGAAACATAAACATGTGTTGGCAGTGTGTGTACAAAACCAGCCTATAATGAATAAGGAATCCACATGTTCCTTTTTTTTTTTTAAAAAAAAAAAAATCACCCATAAATTATAGCTGTTGTCTTAGCACAAGCAGTTAGGCAGAATCTATAAACTGTTGATGTCACATTTTACAGGCCCAAGCCCACGCACTGTTTGGACGGGACCACTGCCGTATTAGCGATTCCATCATGTTTATCTGCATGCGAGAGGATTCTAAAAAGCAGCGCATCATGTAAGAAATGTTTCTTATTAAAGCTTATATAAGTTATTCAGTCTAGAGCAGTGAGTGATTTCTGTTTTTATTAGTTAATTATTTTGGTCATATTAACAGCATTAGACAGCAGTAGAGGTACTGTTTATATTATGCTTGCGCTGAAAACATACACAGATACTATATAGAAACATGCCATTTCTTCCACCGCTGTTTACATGGCACAGACATACACAGACTGTTTGTTTTTTGTAACTTTTGTGTGTTTTGGTAACATAAACTCTGTTGATTGAGAGTTTATATTACATTTTTATAAATGTTTTCTTTAGATTATGCCTGGCCTAGTTTACTTCCAATGAAAGGTGTGTTCTTTTAATCATTTTACATTTATGCATTTAGCATATGCTTTTTATTCAAAGCAACTTACAAAAAGAGGACCAAAGGAAAAAACTATTTTCTGGAGATAATCAACATTATGACACAAACTCTTTCCACGGAGCATCGTACTGAACCATAAGCATTACTGAAGGTGGAAGAGAGAGCACTGGTCATTCTCTCCTCACACCAACAAATACCTGGCGGGTATTGGAGCCTTGAACCTGTGACCTTCAGGTTACAAGTCCGACCATCTAACCTATTAGGCAACCGACTGCCCAAGGTGGTATTCTAAAATTGTGGGTATTACACTGTCTAAGCCCAGTTAAATGTAAACCACAAGTGCCTAACATGAAGAGTTTAATGAATACACAACACCTCGATTTTGTTCTTTCAAGTCTGTTGCTGACGATATGAAAACTATGTCAGTACCGTGAATGACGGTGTGTGTGTCAGTGGTTATGAGAAACACAAACTGCTCTGAGGACCAACTCAACTTAGCCCGCCGGTCTAACCACACATACAGTGAAGCTATTTGTGCTTGTTATTAGCATAAGAATGAGGAAACGCGGCCTTGTGTGGGTGTGGTGGGTGTGTGTGTGTTGTGTGTTGTGTGTGTGTGTGTGGTGTGTGTGTGTGGGTGTGTGTGTGTGTGTGATAAAGCTCACATGGGTATTGATCCGGGGTGGGGGAAAGGTTGAAGGGTGGTACAGTCCGTGTCAAGACAGCGAGCACGGAGTGAGTGCTGAAGGGAACATCTGAATTACCCATTGCTCAGCCTGGCTACACACACACACACACACAACACACACACACACACCACACACACCACACAAATACACCACACAAAACACCAACACACACTCCTGCCTAAAAGCCACCATTCCATTACATAATCATCTCTCTCTCTCTCTCTCTCTATCTCTCTCATCTTTATAGGCCGTATTGTTTGACTTTCTATCATATCAAAAAGATGCTGGTACCAATGGTCTTTGGTAATTTTGTTGTCTTGTCCAACTTGCAAAAAAAACTTTTACTTTACATTAACACACTCATAATATGAGCGAACCTGGAAAGTTTAAAAGCATGAAACGTGAATACGCTTGAGGGTTTTTTTTTTTTTTTCTTAAAGCACTTATATGAAGTATTCAGTAAGACTGTTTGTATTTGAGCTGTTTCAGCTGTTATAAAGCCTCTTCTTGAGGTGGGATATGTTTCTAGGTGGAAATAAACCTTCGGCCTTATTTTCACAGTGGTAAGAATTTGGGGGGCACCTTTTCTGTACAAACCGTCCAAAAACCCACCGACACAACATACTGTCAGGAAAATTATTTGAGGCAAAGCATGTAGGTATATTTGCATATAGGTCATACATACCTGAGCTGTGGATATCAAAGAATACTGCATTGGATAGAGCATCGTCATGTTAGTATAATATATTGTCTACAAACAATAAAAAGCAACTTGTCACTGCAATTATATAAGGA
Source organism: Cyprinus carpio (assembly GCF_018340385.1). NCBI lineage: Eukaryota > Metazoa > Chordata > Actinopteri > Cypriniformes > Cyprinidae > Cyprinus > Cyprinus carpio. The sequence continues at coordinate 20,336,272 of NC_056595.1, forward strand.
AAATAAAATCATATGGTAACAATGTAGGTCAAAAAAGGCTTGGTATGCCAAAAAATATGACTGTTTTTAGAAATGTTCCTGAGCAGCAAATCAGCATATTAAATGATTCTAAGGAATCATGTGAAACTTGAAAAATCAGCTTTGCATGAACAGGAATAATATTCAAGTAGAATAAGATATTTTAAATAAAAATAATAATTCACAATATTCGTGTTTTACTGGATGAACCAAATGAATGCAGCTTGGTGACAATGGGCGACTTTTTTAAAAACATGAAAAAACTTGAATGGGTAGTAAGATACAGTATATGATTTAACCATAAGAGTTAAATAATTTGGATAGAATTTGGCTTGCATAATTTAGAGCAACTAGTTTCACTTAATCAAGTCGTTCACAATAAACGTTTATAAAGACAGAGGGAAAGAGGCCAGCTGGGAGCAGGGGAAAGAGATGAGAATGTTGGCAGAGTTAATTTAGGAGGAAGTGGAGGGATTTTGGCAGGCGGACAGTGAAGTTAGGGAGAAGAATCTGAAAGCTAATTATCTCAGCACTGCTGCTGGCACTGCAAAAATCAGTTTCTTAATCAGTATAGTTGTCGTCTTCCAGTAAACATATTCAAACCTCCTTAAAACAAGACACATTTATTACTGAAAACCAAATTGATAAAAAATATTAAAACTTGTTTTTCAGAGAATATCTTTCGAATTAAATGTGTGTGTTGCTTTTGTACCCCACTGGCCAAAAAGATTTTCTTGTGAATTAAAGCATAAACCTCACAAAATAATGTTAACTTTATGCTTTAAAAGCCATCTGTTGTGAGATGTTTAATATTGGTACCCGGAAAAAACAAGAAAATGTTTTTGTTGTGTTGTTTTTGTTGTCAGAAATCTTACAGAAATGCATGAATAAGAAAGAATTTCAAGGGTGTTTTTTGTAACGCACCGTATGTGATATGTTATGGTTGCATTTCCTGTCATGTTGAGAGCGTAACGTCTTTTCGGACGCTAAATTTCGAGGCACGCCGGAACTGATCTGGGCACCCCACATCGTTGGCTTATTCATAGCTGAGAGAGAAAAAAGAAGTAGATCATTAATATGCATTACTCCACAATTGTGACATTCAGCCAGTTGTTCTGAGCTCCACAACACAAACAATTATCATAGACTGATAGCATTCAGGAAAACATCACCAAAATTCATTGAGGTTGTCAGTCATGTCATCCTAATGAAATCTATTTATTTACTTGGGTATTTTAAAACAGTACTAGACCACCGTGTTTTCAATGGCAGATGCCACGACGATATCTCGAGAGGCCAAATATTACCAAATAATCCCACTAATATGAGACTATGGTTACTGTTAATTTATAAAAATGACCCGCTCTCCAAAACCCTTCAATCAGAGTTAAAACAGAGAAAGGAGAAGAGAAGAAACAAAGTTGGGATTCGAAAACAAACAAAACCCAATTCCAGAGAACAAAATCAGCCTCACCTTATGGTGCTAGCACTATGCACAGCAAAAAGGGAACAAAAAGATCAATAAGAGTTTACGACATCACCCTGATCCTAGCCGCCAGATGTTGTACATCAGTGTTTCCAACTTTGCGTTGCAAGCCCTTACGGACAGGTTGAGTATGTTACAATAACACTAAAATCGAAAAATGTCTTAACAAAAGGTTCAAGGGAGTCGTTTTCTCCATAGAAGAACCATTTTGGTTCCTCAAAAGAACATTGCATGAACAGATCTTAAAAGAAATACTTTTTTATGTTAAGAACATTTAAAAAATCTAAAGCACCTTTCTCCACTATAAAGAACTTTTATGGAATGGAAATATTTCATGGATGTTAGAACTTTTCTTCATGGAACTATATTGTATGCCAATACGAACCTTTATTTTTTAAGAGTGTGCTGGGAAATCACTGCTGTAACATAATATGCAGTATGCATAACAAACAGTAACAATCCACTGACTGCAGGTACTTCTATCCCCCACAGCTTATTTCATTCCTGTCAAAATTAAAAATGACACTACCCTGACTAAATGTCTATTCGGTCTATTTATCCCTGGGAATGAACCCAGACCTGGCAGCTTGTGCCAGAACCAGTACAGACCCCCATGATGAGAACAGTAAACATGCTAGCAACCCGCTTGTGGTCTTTGCAACAGGGTTAAACCACAGGAGGGCACTTGGGTATTTGGTGTGCACAGTCAGTGAGTTAGTAGTCTCTCGAGACAAGAACAACTCATGTTAAACTTCGACCGAATTTCAGACGATATTTGAGCAGAGGGCCGTGGAGTGTAAACTGCTACTCACTCAATGGTGTTCTTATCCAGTTCACCTGTGGATGTTAAGGCCGTAGAGACGCTGCATGGCAGGCATAGCAGACTGCTGGTATGTTATGACGCAGGACGGACTTCTGGGGTCTGTGGAGGGAGGAGCCATACCATGCAGCAAGTCGGTGAGAGAGAGAAAGAGAGAGGAGAGAGAGAGATAGAGAGAGAGAGGCGTTTGTTAATCATTAACGGTGATTCTTTGGGATATATGCTTATAATCTCTTTAAGCATTTATGTATAATAGATGCATAATTAATACATTTTCATCTTATGCTGAGTTGAAATATATCCAAGTTTTACATGCAAGGCTGAACTGCTCTTATATTTGAATTAGTGTAATGATATAATCATGGCTCACATTTGTATATATTATTATGTATATATGAGATAATATTATATATATATATATATATATATATATGTAATTTGTATTTCAGTTTTAAATCTAAAAAAAGGAAAAATAGTCATTCTTGTTACTCAAATAATGGCAATTGTAATGTGAGTGTTTGGGTAGTTAAAAAAACAAAAAAAAAAGGTAAAAATAACATGATTTTTGGGGTATATTTATCATTAATTAACTTTTAGATATTTTTATATTTATATATTTGATTTTATAAAAAAATAAATTATATTTACAAATGAAATAGTAATTGTAGTACAACACTTAATGAAATATGCAAGCTAAAGATAGTAGTAAAAAAATTATAGTAAAAAGATTTTATATTATTCTATATATATATATAATATATATAATATATATATATATATATATATATATATATATATATATATATATTTAAACAATCAGCCAATCAAAAATTATGTATTCCAAACAGTCTTGCATAACACTTTTTTATCAATTTGAACACAAAAAACACTAGTGATTGTAACAATTTGAAATAAATATAAATGTTTAATTTATTCTTGAGAAACATTTTGCCACAGACGAGTACCTGACATATTAGTCTTAGAATAGCCTAAATTAAACTCATCCTGACAGAATTTTCGTGAACCACGGCCGCTGCTACCATTCTGCCATTAGCAGAATAAAAGAAGGGTTGAGTTTGTTTGAAGTGGTCTTCTCATTAATTGCCAGAGAAGCAGTAGGAAGTGCTTTACCAGGTACTCTGCTGACCAGTCTGCTGCCTTCAAACCAAGGCATCACAAAACTTACAAACACTCATCATAACACTGGAGTATAGTGTGTGTGTGTGTGTGTGTGTGTGTGTGTGTGTGTGTGTGTGTGTGTGTGTTTGTGTGTGTTGTGTGAATCATCAAATCTTTACTTGTGTTCAGATCTCCCTCTAGCTATAAGAAAATCCCTGTCCTATGTGCCTTTTGTCTAAAAGTCCACGGCTGTGTAAAGAGAAGTCCAATAAACACACAAAAAGCACAAACAGAGGTCAGATCACTGCTGTACATTCAGCTGGAACTTAAAAAGATATTGGGGGGTGAACATGTACCACCATATGAAAAAAAGCATGTCTCATATATATATATAATATATATACTATATGAATATATATAGTTAGTATAGTTGTTGACAAACTCGTTCAACGTTTGATACAGTTACGGATTGTTTGTTTGTGCATTGTGCAATGTTTTCTAAAACAGTTTTAGGAAAATCAAATATATTTAAAAAATACTAAGCGTTTTGTTTTTCTTTGCAAAGTCTGAACGAGGACATTATCCAATTTAACAACATTTAAGTTGCAAGATTGAAATATTCTGTCCTGTGTGAAATTACCGAAATCCCTAAAATACAGGAAATTCACGGTAATGAGTTGCCGTAAATATAACAGTTTGCTGTAATATTTACGTATCTATCATGGGAAATTACAGAAAAAGTACAGTGCCTTGTTGTAGTTATTTTCAATACAGTCTGTATACTGTTAACAGTAAATTTACGGCAAATTAGCCAGGGAATTCTTGGTTAAAATTACAAGAAATCTTCTACAGTATATAGTATAAATATATATATATTATATAGTTATAATATATATATATATATATTATTTAAAGAGCCTATAGTCAATGTTATTTTAGTAGAATTGCTAAAGTATTAGTATTTATTTATTAATATATTGAAATAGCTTTTATTTTAACATATTTTTTTATTTAATAAATAGACTTATTATATAAATTATATTTTATTTTTGCACAAGTGTTCATTGTAGTTTACGATTTAGTGATATGTTATGTGCTTTTGCAATATGTGTATTATACCATTTAGTTTTAGTAATGTTTAGTTTAGTTTAGTAATTTTGAGACTTCACATTCAAATATTTATTTTAAGATAGCGCCAAAGGCAACATGTTTTTATATAATATTTAGATTTATATTATAATTAATTATATAAATTAGATTTTTATATGTAGTATAAGTTTTAATTTTAGTTAGTTTACCCAATTTAGTAATTGGTTTTAATCTATTTTGTTTTTGTTTCATATTTCTATATATAATTTTTTTTATTTTGGTTTAGTTGAGTAATTTTGGTGCATAACTTCCAAAGTAATATCTTTGGATTAAATTTTTTTATTCAGGTCTATTATAAGTTCTTTTTTCTATTTCTATAATCTCATTTTTAATTTGGGTACTTCAACTTCAATTATTCATTTTAGTTTAGTTTCAAAGCAAGTCACACTCTTAAGTATTTAAGTTTAGTTTTCATCTATTTAGATTTCATTTTATTTTATTAACTTATTATTTTTAATTCAATTCCCAAAAAAAAAAAATAAAAAATTTAATAGTTTTGTTTTAGCTGATTAATACAACACTTGGAACAAGACAAATGTCTCTAGAGTTTCAAAAAAATGTCAGCAGTGTCTCAAACTGGGGCTCACATTCGCTGAGTAAAAAAGTCTGAAATCAAAAGTCAGATTTCAATATGAACTTAAACATTTCTCACAAATTTTTCAAGACTGAAATGAGCACATATGCTATTCACAGTCATCTTAGTTTTTAAACTTAAACATTTGTTCTCTTTTTTTCTCTCTATAACTTAATTTTAGTATAATGTCCCTACTTGAAGGAAGAACTCTTGAATCGTGAATGAAGACAAGAGCAATATCTGATATAGGGTCAGCTAAAATTTATAACACTATAGACCTGCCAATTAGGCCAAATTTAATTCAGACACATGTCCTCACAGAAGTCCTTACTGGTTGACTTCACCCAGTGATGGTTACGTCCTGGGCAGGAAAGTGTAAAGTGTGTTAAAATTCCTGGATTTGCACTCATCAAGCATGCTGTAGCTAACAACCCCCCCCACCCCCACCACTGAATCTGGTATCTTCAGATTTTTTTTTTTTTCCCTGCACAGGAAAATCATGCTTTTAACTGGCAAGGTGTTTGGCAATGAAAGTCAGACTGCTATGAATATAAAAACGCAACGAATTTGATGTGGGGATGGGCATCCAAGGGGGATCTATAGTGGTTCGGGTTTAACAAGAAAATATTGATGAGGTGTTGCATAAGTACAGACTGAAGTGGGAGGAGGAAACCAACCAGAGCACAAAGTGTCACATTTTTGTAGGCGCCCATTGTGCAGAGGTGTATTTATTCGATTGCAAAACTTAGCAGTTTACTTTGCCCAGTGGCTACACCCAACAGTTCACATTCCTATATTTGTTTAGGGTGCTGAGGGACTTTTTTTTTGTTACAGAAAAGAAGAATGACAACTGTTTTTTTAAGCTTGTTTCAAAACCTCAACCAAACACCAAAGGGGATTGCAAAAGACCTCAATCCTGGCAAAAAACCATGAGTAATAAAACAAACAAAGTGATTGAACCTACAACTTAATCTGTGGGAGGTTATGGTGGGGTTATTGTGTTAAGAATATTGGCAAGGTTTAGGACATGCTGTCTTCTGATTTAAACCAGTAACCTTAAAATGAAGCATGCCATTTCTGTGCCATAATGGGGACCAATGGAATTTCAATCTGTTTGTGGAAAGGAGATTGGTGTAGCCAAACAACATTGGCTTAACCAGTGTAAGCTGGACTATTTGTTTGTCCAAACAATGAAACTTTGGTAAAATCTTTTTTTTTTTTTTTTTTTGGTTTAGTTCCAGTAGTGGAACAGAAATTACGAACCATGAACTTGACTAACATATGCCTAAATCCTTATTTGGGTTAGATAATATTTTCCTAAACTTGTATGGGACACACACAGATAAGAGAAATATTGTGTATTATTATTATTATTATTGAAATACATGCATATTAAAGTTACAATTTAATGCCAGTCAATTTAATTATTTATGTTTACAGATTGACATAATTATTTTTATATTCTGCTTTCTGAAGCCTGTTTGCAGAGGCAATCTGGTATAATTTATGGTATATATAATATAAATAATATATAGTAATATAATATAATATATATAATATAATATAATATAATTAATATAATATAATATAATATAATATAATATATGTTTAAAGCTTAATTTAATGCAATTTAATTTAATTATTATTTACCAGAATTTTACAATTATTTTTGGGAGGATTTTACGAGAAAAAAAATTATATTTATTATTATATTATTAGTATTATTATTATTATTATTATAATTGATAACAAAAAATATATCTAAAATATTTCATAAAATTTTAGGTATTTTAGATTTTACTTATATATAATTTTATTTACCATTTTAGAAGAATCCCTTTGGCATTAGCATTGTAGACTTGATCGGAACCTAGTGATTAATAATTATTTTTTTCTTCTATGAGCCCTCAGATTTTTGCAGTCATACCAAGAACTTCACCACTTTATGCCATAGTATGAGATTATGGTATACTACCTGGCACTAAAATTCCAAATATAATAGCAGGAGGAAAGAAGCACCTCTGGAAAGAGGTGTAAAGAGAGCGTTTGCTCGTTAGGTTAATCCTTGTGTTCCCTGGTCTAAAACTCACTATTCTTTCACGCTTTCGGGAAAGATGGCTCTATTTTATATGCTCATGAAGACAGATGACTCCAAACAGCAGGTCAAACTCTCTGTCGCGATAACTTCATATCAGAGCAGAAATACATTTAATACAGTAGACAGATACATTCATGTTATTTAAGTAGAAAAATATCAGACATGATATGAGCTAGTGACTATACAATGATTCCGGTGGGCAGGTGTGGACTTTGCCGTATCTATTCTACGTGGTGTGCCTTTAAGACAGGGAAGAGGTTTCATAGGACTGAAGTTCCCCCATGGGGACTTAGCGGGGAGAGATTTTCTGCGGTGTTTTGGATTTTGGGAACACTTAGCAGGGTGTGAGCTTCAAGAAAATTGAGGGGCCATTTAAAAACCAACAACCTGGATACAAGATACATTGGCTGCTTGGAGTGGACTGTGTGCCAAATGAACAAAGGGCTTTGGGCCTACAGGGTGTATTTTGGTGAGATTGACATTTATTTACTTGGCAGATGCTGTTGTCACAAAGCACTTTACTGTACTTTTTTTTTTTTTACTCAAGTTTCTTGCTGAAAGACACTTTGGGCTACAAGCTTTAGTAAAAGCCCAGATATAACCCATTTAGATCCACAACCCTGTTCATCTACCTTTCTTATTATTATTTATTTTATTTTATTTATTTTATTTTATTTATTATTACATTTTTTTGCTGAAAAAACTGTTTAGCTCAATGTTGTTTCTTTGTTTATTTCTGGAAGTGCAAAATTTTCTAAGGGGAAATAATATATATATTAGTATATATATAATATTAGATATAAAATAATATTATTTAAAGAGCCTAATCAATTTTATTTAGTAAATTTCAAAATTTTTTAAGTTTTTATTTATTAAATATTGAAATAGCTTTTTTTTTAAAAATTTTTTTTATATTTTAAAAATTAACTTATTAAAAATTATTTTTTTTTTTTGCCAATTTTTCTTTGTTTACGTTTGTGATTTTGTTATGTGCTTTTGCCATTTGTATATACCCTTTATTTTTTAAAAATTTTAGTTTTGTTTAGAAAATTTTGATCTTCCCCTTAAAATTATTTTTTAAAAATTTACTGCCAAAGCAACAGTTTTTTTAAAAATTTTTTTAGTTTTATTTAAAATTTTAAATTATAAAAATTAGTTTTTAATTTGATAATTTTTTAATTTTTTATTTTATTTAAAATTTAGTAAGTGGTTTTAATTTTTTTTATTTTTTTTTTGTTTATATTCTATATATAATTTTTTTTTTTTGGGTTTTTTTTGTTTGAGTTTTTTGGTGCTCAACTTTCCAAATAAATACTCTTGTTAAATTTTTTTATCGTCATTTAAAAAATTTCTTTTTTTTTTTCTATATATCTTTTTTAATTGGGTACTTCAATTTCAAATTATTTTTTTTGTTTTTTCCAAAGCAAGTAACTCTCTTTAAGTATTTTAATTTTAAGTTTTATATTTTAGATTTCATTTTATTTTTTTTAAATTTATTTATTTTAATTTAAATTCCCCAAAAAAAAAAAAAAAAAAATTTAATTTTTTAGTTTTAGGATAAAACAAATTTGAACAAAAAATTCTCTAGAGTTTAAAAAAAGATTTCAGCGGTCTCAAACTGTGCTCACTTCGCTGAGAAAAAAAGTCGCAACAAAAGTCAGATTTCAATATAAACTTAAACATTTCTCATAAATTTTTTTCCAAAGACGAAGATAAAATTTGCTACCATCCTTAAGTTTTTTAAACTAACATTTGTTTCTTTTTTTTCTCTCTAAAATTTTTTGTATATTTCCATCTTGAATGAAGAACTCTTGAATTTTAAATGAAAAAGAGAAATATTGATCAGGTCAAAAAATTTTAAAACACATATAGACCTCCAAAGGAAATTTAATTCAAAATTTTCCTCACAAATTTCCTACTGGTTGACCCACCCCCAATGGTCGTCGGGTCGGGAAAATTTAAAAACCTGTGTTAAAATACCCTTTTTGCACTCACCACAGCATGTGTTAGTAAACACTATTTTTTATCTTCAGATTTTTTTCCCTGCCAGGAATCATGTTTTTTAAAAAACTGGCCAGGTTTTGGCAGAAAGTCAATCATGAAAAAAACCGCAACCCAAATTTATGTTGGGAAATGGGATCCAAAGGGGATCTATAGGGTTTTGGGGTTTACAGCCCAAAATTTTTATGATTTTGCATAATTCGATAAATGAGTGGGGAAAACCCCAACCAAGCAGCAAAGTGTCCATTTTTTGTAGCCCATTGTGCAGTTTTATTATTCTTTGAAAAACTTGAGCGTTTTTCTGCCCATTTCTACCCCCAACATTTCACATTCCTCTATTGTTGGGGGTGCTAGGACTTTTTTTTTTTTTTTCCAGAAGAAGAAGACCAATTTTTTTTTAATTTGTTTAAAAACCCAACCAACCCCAAAGGTTCAAAAGCCTAAAACCCTGGCAAAAACCTGAGTAAACAAACACGGAAACCCCTAAAACTTATCTGGGGGGGTATGTGTGTTTTTGTGTTAAGAATGGAAAGGGGTTTTAACTGCGTCTTTTTTAAACCCAGTAACCTTAAAAAGTAAACATCCCATTTCTGGCCACTAGGGACCAAAGGGAATTTTTCAATCTTTTTTGTTTAAAAGGGCCGGGTGTAGCCAAAAAACAACATTGGTTTAACCAGGTAGCTGGCTATTTGTTTGTCCAAACCCTGGAAATTTGTTAATGTCTTTTTTTTTTTTTTTTTTTTTTTTTTTGTTATAGTGGAAAAAGAAATTACGAACCATAACTTTACTAAAATGCCTAAAAACCTTATTTTTTGGGAATAAAATTTTTTCCCCACACTTGTAGTGGACACACCAAAATAAGGAAAAAATTGTGTATTTTTTATTTTATTGAAATACCTGCAAAATTTAAAGTTTAAAATTAAAGCCATTCATTTATTTATTATTTTCAGTTTTGGGGAAAAAATTATTTTTATATTCGCTTTTTGAAGCCTGTTTTTAGAGGAATTTGTTATAATTATTTATAATAAAACATAATAATATAATAAAATAATAAATAATTAATATATAATATAAATATAATATAATATAATAATATAATTAATGTTTAAAGCTTTAAATTTTAAAGCAATTTAAATTTTAAATTTTTTTTTTACCAAATTTTACAATTATTTTTGGGAGGCTTTTACGAGAAAAAAAAATTATATTAGTTATTATTTTATAAATTTTTTATTATTATTATAAATTTTTTAACAAAAAATACTACTAAAATATTTTTTAAAAATTTTTATTATTTTTTAATTTTTTTATATAAAATTTTTTTACCATTTAGACAAAATCCCTTTTTCTTATGCATTGTGATTTTCGGAAAATTTTGTGATTTTAAAATTTTTTTTATTTCTTATGAGCCTCGCTTTTTTTCAGTCACCCAAAAAACTTTTCCCCACTCTTATGCCATAGTAGAATTTAGGTATCTACCCGGCATCTAAACTTCCCCAAAAAAATTACGAGGAAGAAAAACCCTGGAAAGAGGGAAAAGAGGCGTTTGGCTCTTTAAGGTTCATCCTTGTGTTCCCCGGGCTAAAACTCCTTATTTTAGCTTTCCTGGAAAAAATGCCTCTTTATTGCTCATGAAGACATGAGCTCCAAAAAGCAGGGCACCCCCTTTTGTCGATCACTTCATATCAAGGGAGAAAAACATTTAATTACAGTAAATTTTTTTAAGTAGAAAAAATATCGAATGATCTGGTATTTAATTTAATGATGTGGGCAGGTTTGACTTTTGCCGTTTTTCTATTCTCGTGGTGTGCCTTTTAAACGGGGAAAAGGTTTCATGAGGCGAAATTACCCCAGGGGACTCAAGGGAGAAGAGTTTTCTGAGGTCTTTTTGATTTTTGGGGAAACTTTCCGTTTTGGGCACTTCAAGAAAATTTAGGGGCCCTTAAAAAAAACAACCTGAACAAGATAATTGGCTCTTGGGTTACTTTTGGGGCCAAAAACAAAGGGGTTTTGGGGCCACAGGGATTTTTTTGGGGAGATTTACATTTATTTACTTGGAGAGCTGTTGCAAAAACACTTTTCGGGACTTTTTTTTTTTTTTTTCCAAATTTCTTGCTGAAGACACTTTGGGCACAAGTTAAGAAAAGCCCAAAATTTTAACCTTTACCCCCCAAACCCCGTTTATTTTTTTATTTTTTCTTATTATTATTTTATTTTATTTTATTTTATTTTATTTTATTTTATTTTATTTACATTTTTTTTGCTGAAAACTGTTAGCTAACTGTTGTTTCTTTGTTTTATGTGAGCTGCTTGCTGTCTTCTTCCTCATAGGCACTTTTTTCATGAGCCATTCACATGAAAAAAATGATGTCTGAAATTCCTATTTTGTAGTATTGCACACTTTTAGCCTCAAAAATATTGGTCACTAGAATATCTATAATATAATGAAAAAATGTATATTTGATTAAACATTGCTTGCAATTGTTTATTTTTTTTATTATTATTTTTTTTTTTTAGAATAGTACATAGTATATATTGTGCAAATTTTAGTATTCTGTTTTGAACATAATAGTGTTATTTTAGTATTATTTATATACTATTAAAGTATTTATTAATACTTTAAATTGGGATTTTTTTTTTTTGTATTTTAATGTTAGTTTCTCTTTTTTAATATTTCCATTTATCTTTAAATTATTTTTATTTAAATATTTCTTTTTATTTTGTTTCAGTTAGTTGCCAAATCAATATTTTTAATTTTTGTTTAAAGTTTTTTAAACTAATATTTACATTTTAATAAAATAAAATATTTGAACTTCTAATTTTTATATTTTACACAAACTTTACATTTTTAATAATTTTAGTTTTTGTTATAAAACTATAAAATAACAACAGTTATAAAATAACCACACTGGGACATACTGTAGCAATTGTTGAACTCCTAAAAGGTCAAACAAACATCACACATGATATGATTTAGGCCGTGGCGAACCTGACGCTGCAATCTGATTGCTAAACCACGCCAGTGAACTTTCAGAGCTGATGTGCTTCATGGATCACTAGCTAATAAGCCAAACAAGGCCTAATTAGCCTCATAGAAACATCAAAGCTGAACCCTAAAGGCCGTCCGAGCGCTTCATTAGCAATGAAACACCCTCAGAGAGAAGATGTGACCATGGCAACACATGCAGATGGAGTATAGATCACAGATAAATAAGTGACTGTTGAGTTTAGCTAGTCAAACATAACTTCAGATTCCATCCTGTGAAATCCACTGTGCATCTTTAGAAGTTCTGATGTTTGGATCTGTGGTGCTTTCAAAAAAATTTAAAGGATCTCGACCTACCCAGCAACAGCAACACTTTGGGCGGGGCTATCTTTTTGTTTTACCAATGACAGACAAGGAAACCTGTTTGAAAACAGTCACTACTTTAGCAATTCCAAGTGAAGCTAGAACTCAGAATTTTCCAGAATATTAAAATTGATCATTACGGCTCGTTCAGAAAGTTTTACAAGACTCGTGCATTTTAATATGTGATTTAACCTTCATCCCAGCATGCAATTTGAGTTGCCATAACTGTTTTGCTGCCTCTATATATACGTATATAATATATGTGTGTGTTTTCTAAGCCCTAGCTCACTTATAATTAAAACGGACCTTCACACACTTGGTGCTCACTGCTGTTGTTTTAAGCTGAGCTGTGCTTGTCTAAGTGAGTGTAATTGTGTGTGGGTATAGTCTAAGTGCCTCTCTGTATCGGTTTTCACACTCACTAAATTATTCCTCCGGATACCTACCAATCATCATATCGCACTTGTATCTCCAATCTAAGCCCCCTCCATACTCATGCCTCCCATCAAGCCGTAAAAACCGACTGGTTTGGGCCAAATGTCAAGAATGTCACCAGTTTCTCTAACAGGCTCTAGCACGCTTTTTACCTCTCAAACCCTTTCCAAACAAACATTTTCATCGATTTCACAGTTCATTTCCTCGCCAGGAGAGCTTTGGGCTTGTTGCTACCTTTCAGAATTGAGTACTAGCATAATGCCTCTTGCGCTATCAACAAATCTTATGTTCCTAAATTGTTGTTTTTATTGCATATTTAATTCATTTACTGCATTCATATTAGCATTTCCATCCAATCGGGTGTTGAAACATCTTGTGTTTTCACTTTTCAGAATATGAAATGGAAACGTTGATTTAGATTTAAACTGTGGTTTTTTTTGCTTTAGTTTTTCTTTGTCCGCACGTTGAAGTAGGTCAAGTACATTTCATTGTGCAATACAGTATTTTCACAATATTCACTGTACTGCACATATTTCTTATTATGATCCATAGCAAAATAGTTGTGCTCTTTAATATTTTAATATATGTTTAATACTTATTATAAACTATAATGTCCTGCCAGAAAATTACCAGTGTCTTTTTTTCTTATATTATAGAAAGTTTAAAAAGAATTGTCATTTTGAACAAATAAATCTTATCTGTCACTTCTTGATCCATTAAATGTGTAACACTTTGAACAGTAGTGTATAATAAGATTTCACAAAATTCAGTAAACCTTAATGCACGGTAATCAGCATTTACCAGAATTTACATTAATATATTAAAAAACTGTATGTGTGTGTGTGTGTGTGTGTGACTAATATGCTATTTTTATTGTAAATTTAATAAAATAATATATTTTAAAATATGTAGTATAAATAGTTTCTTGAGATTTGCAGTTCACAAATTCAGATTGTATTATTTGTTGTATATTTGCATAATAGGTAAAGTACAATGTAAAATGTGATTGATATTGAAAGATTGTTGATTTATTTTCAATTTCAATGTGACCTGGCCAACGTTAGGTTCACCACCAACAAAAGTCCTTTTCAAAGAGTCCAGGTTTTTGTAGAAACTGCATTTCTAGTTGATATGATAGTCAGTGTCTGTGCCATGTAGAACGTGAGCTTGGCATCAAGTCACCACTAGGGATTGACTGCAGACATTTGTTTTCGCAGTCCCTATGGTATCAATAGAAACCCTGCATATCTCCAGAGAAAGCCATTCCGGCTCAAGGTGGCGTCTGTTCAACAACAGCAATCACCCGCAAGCATTAAAGATTGGAAGAGCAACGTCTCTTTCGGGCCACCAGCGGCTTACGCCAAGAAAACAGCAAGAGACTGCGCGAGTTAGACAAAAAAGGCAAAGAAAGAAACTAACCGTCCGAGAGAAAGAAAGCGAGAAATAGACATTGCAAACCAGAAGAGAACCATTCCTTTGGGCAGCGCCTGGTGCACTCGGTTTTTGCAGGACAGATAAATAGATGGATTTGTCTCCCCTTCCCACATTGAATCATCTGCTTGCCGAAAAGAGCCAAACTGCTTCAGAGATTCACACAACATGCTACAGTACCGTGAAGCTACAGAGCACTACCAATCTCACCGGGAAGTGCATATGATGAGACAATGTAGGAACAGAACGCATGCATGCATTGACGTTGCACAAAAATGCCAATGCATAGCTTACATTGTGCATAACGCAACAACTGTTAACAAAAACACTGTGAAAGGTCAACTCTCTATGTCCTCAGTAAGGCCTCAATACAGAAAGCTGCTCTCAGAAACCCTGCACAAGCATAAACACACAGTGGAAAGACAACGGGAGCCATTCTAAATAACCATTTGAACTTCTGTTCCTTCCATGGCTGCCAAAAGAAACTTCATGTGGTCTAGGAACAAACCCGGCCTCGTCAAATGGCTCCATATTCATAGGTTCTTTTTTTTTTTGGTTTCTTGTGATCAAATCGGTCGTGGCAGTAAGAACGACCGAACTGAACCCATTCAGTTGGGCCGTTCACGGACTCTAATCTCAGCATGGATGCAACCTCACTTTGCCTCTAGTACACAGATAGTTTTCAAGCAAGGGCTTATGGGATGGGTTTCGCATTGCATTTCTTCTTTGAAGCTGTGTTTTCCGCATTGGAAGAGAGCCGAGCGTGAGAGAATATGTAGGTGCAAGTGTGGCTTGCTATGAGTGTGACAAACCCCAAAAGCAGTTCTCTGAATAATGTTGATTTTTGCACCTGATACTTTTAGAGCAGATTAGCTAAATATAGGACTAATATTCAACCCAAAACAACTGCATACAATAAAGGATGGGTGGATATTTTGAATATATTTGAAATATTTAGTATTAGTAATTATATTAGTCAGATTTGTTTTCAATTCATTTTAAGGGATCAGTTCAAATGAATTGATTTGATGAACCCTCAAAATGCTGGTGTATTATTTAGGGCTGGGCAATATAATGAATAGTTTATGAAAATATTTGAGATTAGATGTCAAGGAAGGATCATCAGGTATGAGAAATTTCGAAAACAGTTTTAAGTGTGTGCCGATTTTTCAAAGTAGCATCAGTTTTTCTTCTATTCATTCATCTACTTGAATCAGTTCAAACTCTCCATTTCTATGAATCTATTAACTCGGATACAGTGATTCATTTGCATCATCACTCAAAAGTGTTTTTCATGGAAGGCTCAAACGTATTTTTTAACCCCAAAACACTGGCATACAATTAGGGCTGGGCAATATATAAATATTTGCAATGACATTTTTAAGATGACGATCCTTCCTGTTGTTATGACTCTCAAGTATGAGGGCTTTTAAATCTATATCTTTGAAAAAGATTTTTCGATGTAGCATGAATTTGTTAAATTTGTCTGAATCAGTTTAAACTGTTCATTTTCAGTTGAGTGACAAAGAATGGTGTGACAGAGCTTTATCTGTTCACAGTGACGTTTTTTTGTAGACTGACAGCGCTGTTGCTGTTTAACAGCTTGCTGCATGCGTTTTCGTAAGACATGATGACCTGAATCTATACAATGAATGGAAATAACGCCTCCACAATCCAAAGGATTTATATAAATACAACTTTTTCCATTTAATAAATCATACTTTTTAATTAAAAAATAAATCAGTTGTGTCCCCGGGAGATAATTCCTCAGCTGGTTCTGGGAGGCCATTCTTCACCTGAAAAGCCTCATAAAGACCTCCAGAGAGCAATATGTATGGAGCGCGCGAGAACTGCCAAGAAAAGATTACATGGTCCATTGTCAGCTTTTAATAATTTGGCTTTCTGAAAGACCAGATAGTTTTGTCAATGGTTTCGTTTTTAACACACCTCACTGCCTTCGCCGCACACTAGTTAAATCCCTCTTTTGTCTGTCTGTCACATACTATTAATAATGTCTTTCTCCAAAACACACACACACACAGAAAGCGAGCAAGAGAGAGAGACCTTCTCTACTGTACTGAGTGCGTACAGTGTACGTTTGAATAAATATTGAACATAATACATTAAAAATAGTTTAATGTGTCTGGTAAAACAGTGTTAATCATGTGGAACTGCAAGGAAGGCAGGACAATTCAGGCGATGCTGTGGCCCAGTAACCAATCAGCTCCTGACCTCAGTCCAACAGAGGACGGTCATAATGTCATCGCCATCAAAACCAGGACAGATTAAGGTTAAACTACAGATCTGTCATTTAGAAAGACAGAGACAAGTCCTATCCCTTTAAAACCAATGGATTTGTGTGCACAGGAAGCTTCCAATATAACCCTCTGCCACTGCCACACCAGCACAGCATATAAGCCAAAACATCAGTGTCCTTTTATAACATCAGACAAGTGGAAAATGCATTCTGTCTGTCTGCTTGATGCTCTTCTACCCTGACAGATTGAATGTAGAGTCACACAAGGCTTTCTCAAAGGGACAGTTCACCTAAAATCAAAGATCTTCCATCGTTTACTTGCACTCATGTAGTTCCAAACTTGAATGACTTCAAGGAAGATATTATGAAGAATGTTGAAGTCTAAAAATATAGCACCATTGGCTTTCATTGTATGGGCAAATTTTGTGTACAGTCTATTGGTTTTAGTGAGTAAATGATGACTGAATTTTCATTTTTTAAGTGAACTATCCTTAGTTTCTGCAGCAATGCCATAGAAGAACAATTTTCTTTCACTCTTAAAAATAAAGGTTCTTTATCGGCATCCATGGCTCCATGAAGAACCTTTAACATCCTTGGAAACTTTCCACTGCATTCGTTCTTTATGGTGGGAAAAAGGTTATTCAGATTATTGAAATGCTCTAGAAATGGTTTCTGTTCCCTGAAAGGTTTCTTTGGAGAGCCCCAAAAATGGTTCTTCTGTAGCATGGCTGTGAAAGTATGTTTTTTTTGGAAGCTTTATTTTTAAGAGTGTACATTTAAAAATAAACTGGCATCTACTGTATGGTTCCACAAAGAACATTTAACATCCATAGAACCATAGAACCTATCCAATTTACAAAATGTTCTTTATAGTGGAAAATGTTGTTTAAGATTATTAAATCTTCACTAAGAAAAAAAAAAAGGTTATTTTATGAACCGTTCACTAAAAGGTTCTTTTTAGGAACGTAAAAAATGGTTCAGTAAGAGTGTAGAATGTAATACAGTAAGTGTAATAAGAGTGCAGTATGAAGACATTTTAATAATCTGAAGAACACTTTTCTGGTATCCTTTTGTAGAATGGAAGGTTTCCATGGATGTTAAAAGTTCTTTATGGAACCAAATGGCGATAAAGAACTTTTATTTTTTTTTAGAAGAAATCCAAGTCAGTCAAGTGAAGAAGTTTGTATCAAAGTTGATTTGATTAATATATTCTGTATTCTGCTTTGCTTCTCATTGAGTTATCTCAAAATACTAATTTATACAATGGGATGCTTAAATACATGGTTCTGTAAATGTCATGGAATTGCTGCTGTCCTGAGAAAGCCTCTTATCTCAAAGGGTCTAAAATAGCAGTCTTCCGAGAGACAGAAAGAATAACGGTTGTCAGGATGAAAATTTAAAGTTTCTCAAGCTATTGTTTGCTTTGCCGCAGATTTTAGGCTCCTTAAAGAAATAAAGGGCATCTGACACAAACTGTCAAGCTCATAAACAGGCGGTCCTGCCTCTGAACATCATCCAGCTCTTGAGAAAAACTTTATCCTGAACACACTTCACTATTCCAAACAACACAAACAGCTGTCT
The DNA here is from genome assembly GCF_018340385.1 of Cyprinus carpio. Lineage (NCBI taxonomy): Eukaryota > Metazoa > Chordata > Actinopteri > Cypriniformes > Cyprinidae > Cyprinus > Cyprinus carpio. The sequence goes on from NC_056595.1 coordinate 20,354,587, forward strand.
CATTTGAGCATAACTTCTGACCGACTGTAAATTCACAGCGGACTTTTATAATGTTGGCACGTTTCAAAGGCAAAAGCTTTCTTTGCTGCTTTGCATGAAATGCCCCTGCATTTCTAATAAAAATGAAAAGCTGAACTGTAACAGCATGTTTACTGTTACAATGTTTAGGCTGTAATGACAGGTTGACTTCTTTGGTTACTGGCCGGATATCAAGTCATGTCGAGTTGATTTATTCCACCCTTTGGTGAATCAGATTGTGCCAGCAGAACAAACCTCAGTGTGTGTGTGTGTGTGTGTGTGTGTGTGTGTTTGTGTCCAAAACAGCAGGAAAACAGAACATGCAAGCTTTTTGGACCAGAATTATAGAAGTGTATGAACTGCAGTCCTCTTTCCTCTGAAGCAACACTTATTGTGTCACATAATAAGTCATGGGTGCAAATAAACAAGCACTTCACTACGTTTTTGAATTAATTAGCCTAGCTATAGATTTAAGTAGCAACAGCATGTTATGCATGACAAAAGTGATAATATTCACAAAAGTGAATTTGCCTCGCAACATAAGTTGCATGCTGCTTTTTATTTACTAAGCAACTGCACTGTAACCTGAACACTATTTAGACTGTGATCCCTTCTTGTGTGATACATTAGCGTTTTATCATTGATTTCATTAATACGTTGCTGTATAAATCATAAATATTCTATCTTGTTGTAATCCATAATAGTAAAACATTTACCAAGTCTCAGGAATAACAATGCAAGCCATTCATTTGCATTCTGTAGCATTGTTGTCATTTGATAAACTTTCATGTGTTGTGTTATACAGAGATGAGACGTGCAAAGCTGGAATCGGTAAAGTGCATTATTAGTTTGCATACAAAATGGCTCAATCCAGCGCAGTTATGCGTGTGTACAGAGATGTGAGTGAAATCAACATCGTCTCTTCTGTGGATCTCTTACCTCCACACTGAATTGCTGCTCCTCACCGTCCACAGCACATAAAATCCACAGCAAGAACTGCGCGCACAAGCAATTCAACCCTCTTCTATTATGCAGTGTTAACAAAACCATAATGACCCGTATTTATTCGTTTTGGCTGATTTTATTAATAGTCAATAAAAAAAGCAAAGAACAAAAGAAGGAATAAATCCCCCTGGTCTCAGTGGGTTGGAAACATTAGAGGCAGACAAACAGTCGTCACGTCGAGAGATATAATAATAATGATATCATATCACTCCGGGAGGCTCTGATCGCTTTGTTTGCTCCTTCAGAGTTCGTCTCTTCTTTGTCTCCCGGAGGCGCAGATGTGATGATGATGCTCAGATAAGTCACATTTAGTTGTGCTGCTCCTCTTCTGCTCAGCGCGATGGACTGCGAGTTTTCAACCATACCTCTCTCTTCAGCGCATGCGCGCTGCGCTCCGCTCTGAATCCCACCTCAGCGGAGAACCCACGGAGAGCAACGTCACGGAATCCTAGATCAGAAACCCAACACCAAACTGGAGTAAATAAACAACTACTGTACTGTACTGTACTATAATAATAATAATAATAATAATAATAATAATAATAATAATAATAATAGCTAAATTCTAAAATCTACCAACAAATATACTGTTTCAGTATTTACAGCACATATAGAATTTATATATATATATATATATATATATATATATATATATATATATATATATATATATATATATATATATATATAATATACACACACACATTATACACATTGCCTACAAACATTGCCTACATACATATATAATTTAATAAAAAATACATACTGTTTAGAGTTGTTTGTTCTTTTGTTAATTTTATTGTCTGTGTGTATATACACACATAATTAATAAAAATTATATTAATATAATAATATATGTGTATAAAATATATATACATAAAACTAATCATTAGTCTAACTTTTTGTGAGTTGGTAATCATATATAATATATATATATATATATATATATATATGAACATATTACATATGTGTATTATATGTATGTATGTATATATATATATATATATATATATATATATATATATATATATATATATACTGTATATATATATATATAATAATAATGTAATTAATAATGTAATGTAATGTAATATATATAATAATGTAATTTGTAACACATTAATACGTAATGACAAAAGAATAAATATAAACATTATGTTTAGTAATATTTAGTAAAATAAAATAATATATATTTACATTAGTCTTAATAATAAAAAAATGATTTATTGTGTTTATTTTTATTATTTTTTTTTGGTTAGTGTTCTTTGGTGGGTTTTTATTAGGTTCTCTTACTGTATAAAAACATAGGACTTTGCAATTTCCTCACTTTTTACAGTACATCAAATTCTTCCCAGCTCTATGTTTGTTTGTTTTTCCAGTTGTCAGTTGCAGTCTTTTTTTAATAAATCATACAGAATTTTTTAAGAATATTATTTGAGTTGAATTTGTTTTTTTCTCTCATACAGGGAGGAGTCCAAATATATGAGCACAAAACAAGCCCATCTCCATCTCAGTGTGAACATGCACATCAAAGCCCGGAAAAGAAAAGAAAATCAGATTAAATGTCGCAGATCAGTTTTCTACTTGCAAATGCGATGGAAATAAGCAGAGCAGCAGGGTACGGCCACGGCCATCTGATGAGGTTTCAATTTGCACAGGGTCCCAGGGAATCAGCTATTCCCTCTAAACAGACAGACGAGATGGGAACGTACCACTAACATCTGTAAAACTACAGCTGTAGAACTCACCCGCAGCAAAGATGAAGGGTTTCCACTGACCAGTAACAGCTTTCCACCAAAACATACTGGTGCTTGCTAAGTCAATTGTCACCTCAAATCATGCAGCTTATTGAGAAAGGTGTGATATTAAAAAACACTAACAAACACATGGAAAATACACATAACACTTTAGCATTTTAATTTGAACAGCAGAAGTACAAAACAGCATGTATTCGTGTTAAAAATGGTCAGAATTATGTTTTCGTGCTGCTTTTGATTCACAGTAGATGATTGCTCTGTTTTCAAATCCACAAACTCTGCCAACTAGATCTATGTATCAGCCACATGAGTGGAGATCAGTCAGTGAAGATGAACATGGCATGCTCATCTAAGTGGTCGTGTGAAAGGACCTTTGAGGTAAACTGAGAAACTCTCAGCAAGCACAACAATGTTGTATAAACATTTATTTTAAGTTGTTAAAAGGTTGTGATAATGTTTTGTAATAAAGTTAAATATATTGTTATTGTAAAAAGGATTAATATTATTCTGCATCCTTAATATTACAGATGTGTTTTAAGTTTTTTTTTTTAACATAATTATATTTTATTATTAGGTACAGTTTACGGTTATTTTTTATATTTATTTATTTTGTCAGACTTCAGTATTATACTATTATAGCATGTATTCATATTTTGAATTAAGTTTTATTTTACATTTTCAGTTGTTATTTGTTTTAGTAATATTATTTGCATCATTTTTATCAGTTTTTTTTTAAATTATGTTTTAATTTATTTTTATTTTTATTTTAGTTTGAGTTATTTTAGTACCTCAACTTTAACTTGTTTTATTTGAGTTATATTAAATATATATGTTTTAAGTTTTTTAATATGCACAGTTTAATATTTTTTTTTTTTTTTTGAAGGACTGTGTTATTTTAAAAATTAATTATATACCATTATAGCATTTATTAATATTTTGAATTAGCTTTTATTTCTATATTTTCTTATATGCTTATATGCTTTTATAATTTTATTCTTTTTTAAAATATTTCTATTTAAAAACATTCTGTTGCATATGGCTTTAATTTATTTCTATTTCAATTTCAGCTTTAGCAATTTTAGCATACTTAAACTTTTATTTCAGTTAAATGTTTGTTTGTTTTTTTAGTTATTTATATATTTTTTTATATTTATATTTTGTTTTATTTGTTTTAAATATAAGTGAAGTGAAGTGAAGTGAAGTGAAGTGAAGTGAAGTGAAGTGAAGTGAAGTGAAGTGAAAGTGACGTGTGGCCAAGTGTGATGACTCATACTCGGAATTTGTGCTCTGCATTTCACCCATCCAAGTGCACACACAAGTGTGATGACTGAGTAGTGACACACACACACACACACACACACACACACACACACACACACACACACACACACACACTGAACACCCGGAGCAGTGGGCAGCCTTTTTTTTTTCTGTGGCACCCGAGGAGCAACTGGGGGTTCGGTGCCTTGCTCAAGGGCACCTCAGTCGTGGGTACTGAAGGTGGAAGAGAGCGCTTTACATTCACTGCCCCCACCTACGATCCCTGACGGCACTGAAACTCTGAAAACACTGAAACCTGCAAGCTTTGGGTTACAAGTCAGACTCTCTAACCATTAGCTATTTCTGCTATATTCAATTAATGAAGCTATTACAATTAATTTCAGTTAAACGACAGTAGTTTTTAATTTTAGTTTTAATTTTGGTTAACATCAGCAACACTGACAGAGACAAATAATGTTGTCATGTGACCTGGTTATATTGTGTTATTTACAGCCTACTGTAAATATATCGTCTCACAAACGTTGCAGTTTAGTCTGTTTTTTGTTTTCATAGCAAGAACGTGTTACACTGACATTTTAAAACCACTTAAGGAAATATGACCAGGTAGCTATTTTCACAATTGTTTTATTGTAGTTATGTTTAAATTTAGATGTGTTTATAGAATACTTTAAAAATGTTCTGCAAAGTTACTGTACTACAGTATAACTGCAACCAAAATGCAAAGCTGTTGAAATGTTTTATGCTTGCTGGGCAGTTGTGTTGGAGAAACAAGCACGTGCCATCATTTCAATTCTGGCATTTATTGTTGACACGTAATAATGAGGACATCCTAAACTAGAGCACTCACACATTTCAGCAACCATCTGTGCCTCTTTCTCTTTCTCTGTCCATCTCTCATTCTCTTTTTGCTTGTTCAGTTTGTAGTCACTCTTGCTCTCTTACGTTGTACTTCTCAGTGAGAGATAGAAGACGTTGTGGTTCCTCTCTTCTAGCACTGGGAACTGCTGCCCCATATAACTTTCCCTCTTAATATCACTTCTAATGTTGTAATTGCATCTGCTCCCCAAATTCAGAAAGCTCCTCTTTGGCTGCCTGGTTTAAAACGTTCCTTCTGCTTCCTTTAGAGACCAGCCAAAAATGCTTTGAACAGATTCAGGCTTCATTTGGCCATTTCTCCTGGCGACCCATCACGCATCACTTTCTCCCTCTCTCGCCATCCTATTCTTCTTTTCCCTCTCCTCCTTTCCAGTTTTTTTTTTCTCCTTAGTACTGAAGGTCTCTTATCATCTCCATTTGCACTACATTTTCTTAGAGATATCTAATGTATGAAAAAAAGTGATTTCTACTAGAGCTGTAAACATTACAAACAGTGTCTACAGTCAGCATTTATTTTGTTGTTTGCTTTATGTCCATATCATTGAACATAAAACATAACATAAAAACTACGTGCTTATAAAAAAAGGAATTTGTGTACAGTTCAGGGAACAGGGTTAAATGTTAAATGATAGTTTCAATAATAATAAATATATTATATGATAATTATATTTTTTTATAAGTAACAATTTATTGCAATTAATAATAATTATTACAATTTATTATATGGATTATTATAATTTATTATATAATTTATTATAATTATATATGCTGGGTTTGTAAGATTTCTCTATGATTTTCAAAGAAGTCTCTTATGTCCTACATTTTGTAAATAATACAGTAAATAATATTGTGTAAATATTATTACAATTTAAAATAGCTGTTTTCTATTGTAATATATGTTAAAATGTAATTTATTCCAGTGATGAAAAGCTGAATTTTCAGCATCATTACTCCAGTCTTTAGTGTCACATGATCCTTCAGAAATTATTCACCATCTTATAATAATTAATAAAATGTAAATAATTTGTAATTTTTGTTATATCATTCTAATTATATAAAATACGTAAATGTAAAATTGTATAATTACACTATATACTAAATAAAAATGTTCAATTTATATGGCTGTGCAATGTATATGTATATATCTATATATATATATATATATATATATATATATATATATATATATATATATATATATATATATATATATGTATATATATATATATATATATATATATATATTTCTCTACAAGCCACATGATTTGAGTTGCTATTCACAAATGTGAGAGGCTATTTATATGCAAAAGTTAATATTTGACTTAGGAGTTTTGAAGAATCCCTAAGCCTAGTACAGTATGAAGCAGCACCAAAACCTTTTCTTTTTTTTAATGATGACAGGCAGGCTTATGTTTTGAAGCATGTAATTTCGACAGAGCCTTATGCAGATCCTTCAATGGCACAGACTCGCTGACAGTTATAAAATGCAGTCAGACCACAGGGTCAGACTGAGGTCACACCTTACAGATGCTTAAGAAAGTCAGAATTCGCTCACGGCTCCAGTAGGGGTGCCTCAAACATCAGTGTACCGATAATGCTCCCCTTAAAATCACAATACAGCCTCTGATTTAAATTGCCTGGTTTTAATGAGAAAAAAAATGTCTGTTTTTTTCCATGAAAGTCTGGTTTTAAGTCCAGCTGTGGTGATGGGACGACTCTAGAGGACAGATGGAGCACAGAAAATAACCTAATACCAGAGAACATGTGCACAAAAGCACGACAAACGCGATATTTACATAATGTGATTAAACATGCAAGCGGGGTCGCACATGACATATCAGCTGCAGTCTGTAGGGTGTCTGTCATCAGTTGTGTTTGTGCGGCATGTATCCATGTGTCGCTGTGCATGTGTCAGATAGTGTGGTTTGTTGTCATGACCGCAGACGTCAAAAGACGGATGGCCAGAGTTCCGGAAACTGACACTGACTCAGTCGTTCCGGTGTTTGTGGACGACATCCAGGTTCCTGAACCATCTGTGAGGGGGGAAGATGGCCTCCTGCTGGGGTAAATGAGGGTAATGAGATGCTTTGTCCCCGGGGCCTGTCAGGGCCCTGCTGGAAGTGCCAAAGTGGGTTTGGCCAAAATATCAAGTGCGTGCCATCGTTCTAAATGTTAAATGCGTAATCAGAGCCGTTGAAAACAGGACACAGAATGACACGTATTTTCCCGCTGTGGCCCAGGGGAATGACTCTGTCCGTGTTGGACAAAAGATAAAGTACATTTCTCAGCCAGTTCTAGAATGCCAGTGAACTTTATTGTTGATTATTGGATTGGAATGAAAGCATTTTAACTTTATTCAAATCAAAGTTTGTAGCTGCAACAATTACATCAGGCTCAGTTTGCAAATGTACATAAGCTGTAGTGTGTAATATCTGTAATATCTGTATTTTTATGCACATTTTGAAGTATTGCATCAGAAACGATTGATGGAAATGCCTAATTTCGGGGGGGAAAAAAACCCTTAATTCACAAAAAAGTTTTTATGTTCGCTTGAGGTGGACATATTTAAGACAATTCATGTTAAATTCCTATAAAATAAAGCTCAGATAATTTGGACTTAAGATCTTGATGATAAATATTTGTAATTATTATATTGTGATATATATAAATTTTGATTGCAGATTTGAAATGCTTGGAATATATACAATAAACTAGTTATAAATATAAAAGCAAAATGTCTAATTTGATTCATTTGAACTTGTCCTTTATTTATTTATCTTTTTTTATCTATCTATCTATCTATCTATCTATCTATCTATCTATCTATCTATCTATCTATCTATCTATCTATCTATCTATCTATCTATCTATCTATTTTTTTTTTTTTTTTTGAGGGTCTGTAGCATCAAAAAGTTTGAAAACCCCTGGAGGAGACATCATTTTCTATGGGTTCTCATTGTCATTTTGTCTCTGGTGTGTTTGTCCATGTCTTCTGGTATCAAATATCTTCCTAACTTGATTTGTTTTGTCCTGAAAGACCACAGACACCAATAAAGACCTGCTATTACATCCAGGTCATCTTTCTCCCATGAGAAATGGAATTGTTTGGGCTCTTGTCATATTTCACATCTCCGAGAGGCTGATTACAGCCTGGAAGCAGCATGACTGAGCCATGCGACCTGAGGGATGCCGGTTCCCGTGTGCGCACACGAGGAGGATATTTGGGGAGGTATTTCAGCTCTCTTACATAAACACAGACAGGTTGCAGGATTATACGGGATTCAAGAGGCAAACCTATCTCTGCTGGAGAGTTCCAGAGTGCAGGACTGTTTAATGCCATATCTGTTTGGTGATGACTACACCAACAATGATATAACTACAAATCCTGGCACACAATGTCACATGAGATTTTTAATAAAGAGATTTAACAAAATGACGGTAGACGGTAAATTTCTCATGTGGAGGGGCTTCATGATCTCATGCTTTGAATGTTGTAAATTTATTCAGTTTATTAATTACAATATTTGTTGGGCAAAGCAATGATGAAATGTGATGTTTAACAGGTTTCACTGTGAAAAACATTCCCCACTATTGCCTCACTTTTTGCTTCACTGGAGTAAAAAGTATGATAACTAGCCTTGAGTTCTCCTATTATGACCAAAGTGACAATGGATTCATTAAAAATAATGTATGACAGGTCCATTAATGTGCACAGTCTACCCACTTATGGTGACCCTGAGGATTCTGGGACACGGCCAGATGAAACAGAATATTAAGCTATTGTTGCTCTCATGATTGAATCTCAAATGAGATTTGGAGAACCCCTGGTGATAAATTCTGCCCTTTAATATCGTCATCTACCATGTGACAGGAAACGTGAGAGAGCTGATTGGAGATCTCCATTGCCATGACAACTCACTCTAATCTGGTTATGATTGGTGAGCAAAAGGTAATAATTGGATTGTTCGGAGTGAGGAGAAAATATGATATAAATGTTATCGCTTACCCCTCTATCTTCTGTGTTCCCTGAGGTACTTCCATTGTGAGTCACATAACCACGTTTTGTCATGTGTACTGTGTTGTATAGACTTTCTGTCAAGGGATAAGTGTTGTAAGATATGGAATGGATTTACTCTTTTATGCTCCAAAAGATGTTAAAGGAATGGTTTAGTTAACCTAAAATTTATCCAGAAGGTTTGGCTAGTTTGCATGACCCAGTTAGCCCCTGCTGGTAGATGTCGTAACTACACCATCTGGTACAACAAGCATGTTTCTCCATTCGTGGCCATTAAACATGTAGCCAAATAGTTTGACTAAACTTTTCCTGCGTGCAGCATTTAGCATATTTCACTAATATGTTGTTGGTGTTTTACGTTTTTTGACGTTCGAGTCTCGTACATGCATTCTTCCACTGATGCTGAAAGAATAGCTACTGTACTCTTGACAGAATTCCCAAATGAGTGACTCTTCTAAGATGGCTCTTATCAGTGATTCAAAACATACAGATGAACCAGTGTAGTCTGATTCCCCAGCAAATAACTCTACTGAAACAGTTCTTCTTAATGAATCAAAAACATACAGCATGACCAGTGTAGTCCAATAGCCGAATGACTCTTATGAGACGATTCTTTTTAGTGAATCAGAAACATACAGCGTGACCAGTGTAGCCCAAATGATTCACAAATGAATGACTCTTCTAAGACAGTTCTTATAGTGATTCAAAACATACAGCGCATAGTCCAATGTAGTCCTATTGCCATATGAATGACTCTTATGAGATGGTTCTTTTTAGTGAATCAACAAGATTCACCGCATCTTGTGTAATCTAATTCCTGACCTGCTGACTCTAATGAGACAATTCTTTTTAGTGAATTAAAACATATAGAACGAGCAGTGTAGTCCGATTTCTGAATGAAGAACTGTTATGAGACGGTTCTTTTAATGAATCAAAAACATACAGCATGACCAGTGTTGCCTAAAAGATTGTTGAACGAATGGTTAAGGAATCAAAATTCTTTTTTCAGTTTACCTCCATTCTTTGTTTGTTTACTGTTTGTTTTGCTCCACTTTTCAAGTCCTCCTATGAGACATAATGCTGATTTTGGAAGTGAGATTAGGCCACTTTGTTCTGTTATTGTTGTTGTTGTAGTATATGTGTGTGTGCTATCAGATGTCTAAGTATTACTCAGAAATTAATCTGAAATGGCACACATCTACTCCCACCGTAGTCTGTACTCAGTCCACTGCTGCTCTCCTAACATATCTCATGCTAAAAGCTCCACCCACACTGAGCTTTGCTGTCCAGATGGGGTTTTAGTTCAGCACAAGCCACACAAGGAAAACTCAGTCCTCCATGTGCCTGGCAGGAGAGAGGTGTCTCTGGAAAACAATGTTTTCATTACATCATAAATAGATTTTAATGGATTAAAGGGCAGCCTGACTGCAAAATTGTGAACATGAAGGAGTGTATGAATGTATAAAATATGAGAGAATATGAGGGAGTGTTACTTTTTGTTTATTTTTTGTTGGCCGATGAAACAAATGGGGTCAAAGTTTGGCTAGCCTCAGCCTCAGACGGCACACCTACGGACTGCCCACATTCCTTTGACCATTTGATGCATACTGCACAAAAAAATGGCAGGTTCTGTCTGAAATTACCAGTTACAATCTGATTGGCTGATTTTACACAATTTCCACAAATACATGTAATGTATTTTTTATATTATTATTCCTGGAAACCAAGTTGTTTAACAAGTTTAAAGCTAGTGCTTTTGAAGATGAAATAATGTTAATGGCAATGTTAGTGACACTAAATCTCTAGTTATTCAGACTCAGAAGTTATTGCTTATTAATTGTACCTCTGGTGATCTTTGGCTTCTTTAATTATTTATTTATTTCCTCAGTGGAATGAAACTTGGTGACTTTTGTGATTCTTGCAACATTCCAGATGCAAAAGCTTATAAAGGTAATTATGTCTGAAAACACTATTATAGGCAACAAGAGAATACACAGTTTATAATCAATTTATATATACAGTATATAGTGAAAAAATTAAAATATAATAAATGTGTGAAATATTATCTTCAATATATATTCCAGATAATATATCACACACATATGTATATGTATATGTATATGTGTATATATATATGTATATGTGTATATATATATATATATATATATGTATATGTGTGTATATATATATATATATATATATATGTATATGTGTATATGTATATGTATATGTGTATATGTATATGTATATATGTGTAACCAGGTCGAAAAGATGTTGTCAAACATAAAACTGTTTTCTTTACACCCTGGTTTGAGTGTACTGCGCATAGATTGGTTTTCATGTCTTGCTCACCTGTTGCCATAAAGTTACACTGGCCCTTTAAGAAACACGGCTGCATGAGTCTCGTGAAGTGCCGCGAGTGCTGCAGATGAACAGCGCGAGTTATCATTGCAGGGTGAATGTTCCACGTGAAGTGGAGGATCGATGACATTAAAATCCATTAAATCACAGAATATAGAGAAATATGCACATATAGTGAGTTATTAACTCGTTCTCTGTGGTATTGTGACTCGGATGGCTGTGTAACTTTGCATATCGACAGTGATTCCTGACGAACATGTCAGGGTGGGGAAGCTAACCGTTTTTCTCCAAAGCGTAAGTGTTGTTAATTTAATCTGTATCAATGTACCGCTGAAAAGATCACTTGTGCATAATTTAATGCAAAAACAGTGTTATTAATGCATAGCTATTTTATTTAGAGGGGAGAAAAGTGCTCCATATAGACCCTTTGTGTTTCCGGGGCAAGTGTAAAGCATTCAAGTGAGTGTTCACTTTTATTGATTGGAAAATTGTTTAACAGTGTTTCACTGGAATGAGGGTAGTGGTATTATTGTTCTAACGTCATGTTTCAAATGTTAAGGAAAAGTTTTGTATTTTTCCCTTTATCATCCGCAGAGGGAAATCAAGTCAGCATAGGCTGTTGTTAACGTGCTAGAGTGGTGATGAGCTGTAAGTTTGAATCATCAAATTCACTTTTGAAGTCCTATGAGTACTGATTTACTAAAAATACAACTTCTAATTTCCTTTGCATGTACTTTTCTTATAATTTGAGTAGCCTTATTTGGTTTGACAATTTTGATTTATTGATGGCTGTTACACCTGTGTTTTTGTTGTTTTCCAGCATAAAATGCTACTACCGTTGTCTATGTTAGCTGGTCATTGTGAATGTGTGAAAAAAGGCAAACTCATTTCATTGTGAAGATCAAACTTTATTGTTCGCCGTGGCTGTATTTAAGTTTTAATTCTCTGTCCGAATTCCCAAAAATTTGCATACTTAATGCTGTGCTGTTTCAAGTGCAGTCTGGAATAAAAGGCCCCATTTAAATTTTTATCCTGTGTCCGGTGTTACCAATTCATATTCCGGGCCACAGAGATTTTGGTACCAGGAGCGGGGTTTCCATTGCTAATTTTGGGACATTTTTGACAGTCAGGTAGAGTAGGAGGAACATAGACAACGGTAGTGGTGAAGAGAGGTTGAGTAACAGTGCCAAAGATGTCGACGACGTGAAGTGTGGCGTGCCTGGGAGGCCTGCGGGGAAGCAAGGGACCGGCTTTCGGAAACGCAGGAGGGTGTTCACTTCACCACTGAGATCGTTTGCGAAGGAGACTGTGAGGAATCGCCTCTTCAGGTCGCACTGCAGTGACTGTGACTGTTTTATGACTTTGTGCCATTCTAAATAGACACTTCATATGAACATGGATCAGGACGATGATGTGCCGGCTGCTCGGGCTGGAACCAGCCATGATGTGGACAGTGCTGGGGCTGCGAGTCATGGAGCTGAAGGTAATCCGGTTGCAGAACTCCAGTCACAAATATTGGAGCTAGGTCGAAGACATGACCAAGTAATGTCAACCCTTGCTAATATGAGTAATGTTGCCACTAGGTCGTATGTCTATATTCCAAGGGAGCGTCAAATTGTGCCCTTCAGTGGTGATTATGTTAAAGATGGTCAGTCTGTCGATGAGTTCATTGATGAGGTTGAACGTGTAATTCGGGTAAGGGGTTTGAACACTGATGACCAAGTTGATTTTATACTTTCCCATTTAAGAGGTTCAGCCCTAGACGAAGTCAAGCTGCGTATGGGGGGAGAAACCAAACAACCCAGTGATCTGTTTTCATATTTGCGGGGGGCCTTTAGGGAGAAACGCACTACACCTCAGTTGTTGCATGCTTTTTATGCACGCCGATAATTAGAGGGAGAAGACTTCCGTGACTTTTCTCATGCTCTCTCTCAGCTTCTGAACTCTGCTCTCCAACAGTCCCACAATGCTGTGTCTGATCCGCAGCTCGCTTTAAGAGATCAGTTCATCGAAGGCATAAGAGACACAACTCTGCGTAGAGAGCTACGCAAGCTGGTCAGAGAAAGGCCTCATTCCACCTTGTTTGATGTCCGCGAAGAGGCCATGATGTGGGTTGTGGAGGACAGACCCCGTGGTGCTAATGTGGCCAGGACTCGAAATATCGTGAGTACATGTTCTGGGGAGATGTCAGAACATTCAAATTCAGTCAGTTCTGCACAAAGTGACATAACGGTGGCCTTGCAGGAGGTAGTAAAAATTATCACTCAGCAGGGTAAAGCTATCGGAGAACTCACTAATGCAGTTCGTGAGCTCACGGTACAAAAGGCCCATTCCAGTGGCAGCCAGACTGGAAAGCCAAAAGTCAAGCCCAAGTACACTGATGATGGCCAACCCATCTGTTTAAGGTGTGATGGGGTGGGACATGTAGCTAGACAGTGTCCTGTACCACGTAGCTCCAAAAGCCAGTCCTCTGCCAACACAGGTTCTGTGGAGCAGGGAAACGGGGGGTCCCTCCATTGCTATGAGCCGAGCAATGCGAGGAAAACCAGAAGGCTCCAGATGTAGCACATTAACAAAAGAACGTTTCCTTGAGCGTGCAGTTGGCAAGTGCCCTGAAGTGGATATTCACATTGGGGGTGTTCCAGTTAGATGTCTGCTAGACACAGGAAGTAATGTGAGCACCTTAACTGAAAGTTTCTTTAGAGAAAACCTCCATGGAGAGGACAAGGACCTTCACTGCACCTCTAAGTGGCTAAGAATTACTGCAGCGAACAAGCTACCACTGCCATACTTGGGCTATGTTGAACTGGACATCCAAGTGATGGGGCTAACTATACCCGAGTGTGGGTTTCTGATTGTCAGAGATGGGGACACCGCTGAGCCAGATCCAACGCCCCCTGGTATCATAGGCATGAATATCACCCAGAGATGCAGAGAGTTTGCACTGACTGAGTTTGACACGACTTTAGGAGGGAAGCTGGACTCTGTGTGGAGGGAAGCCTTCAATCGTGTACAGGAAATTGAGCTGGTAAAAACAATGTCATCTGCCAGAGTTAGTGGTAAGGGCAAAACCCATATACCAGCATCCTCTCTAGCCACAGTCTATGCCAGAGTAACCAAGAAGGCCACTGACACCAGTGCGTGGCTGCTGCTGGAACCAGGGAGTGCACCATTACCGGGCGGATTGATTCCCATGCCCACTTTAGTGTCGCCCCAAAGTCGAGTGTTTCCTGTTCAAGTGGTCAACTTCTCCCAGGAAGATGTTTGGCTGCCTCCTAAAGTTCGGCTTGGGATACTTACCCACTGCCAGTGTGCTGAAAGTGACAGTTGTGAGGTGAGATTCCAGCGCATCTCTGCTGACCATGAGGAGGTGAGAATCGATCAGAGAGACAAAACAATGTCTGATTCTGATCTAAGTAATCTGTTAAGTAGGCTACATATAGGAGGTACTCCAGAACAGCAAGCGGAGCTTGGTGTACTACTTATGAAGCATGCAGATGTGTTCGCAGTTCATGATGAAGACCTGGGATACACAGATCGGGTAAAGCATGAGATCCATTTGACAGATGATTCTCCCATTTCTCAGCCATATCGCAGGATACCACCGACTACCGAGTTTGAGGAGGTCAAAGAGCATATCTCGGGTTTACTTCGGAAGGGTGTTATACAGGAAAGCTCAAGTTCCTTTGCATCGCCCATTGTTCTGGTGCGCAAGGCTGATGGAAGCCTGAGGCTGTGTGTGGATTATAGGAGACTAAACTCCAAGACTAAGCGTGATGCTTTTCCATTGCCGCGCATCGATGAAAGCTTGGATGCATTGGGTGGAGCACAAGTTTTCTCGACAATAGACCTTGCTAGCGGTTACCATCAAGTTGCGGTCCATGAAAAGGACAGACCTAAAACGGCCTTCACTACACCGTTTGGCCTCTATGAATTCCGGCGTATGCCCTTCGGACTATGCAATGCGCCCGCAACGTTCCAGCGGCTCATGCAGGCCATCATGAGTGACTTAGTTTTCCAAATTGTGCTCATCTATTTAGATGACTTGTTGGTGTACTCGTCCACCTTTCACGAACATCTGGTGCGCCTTGAAACAGTGTTTAAAAGGTTGAGGGAAACTGGGCTAAAGGTGAAAATAGAGAAGTGTCATTTCCTGCAGGCAGAAGTGAGATTCCTTGGCCATCAAGTTTCAGCTCAAGGCGTGAGTACAGACCCTGATAAGATTAGTGCCGTTCTGGAGTGGCCAGTCCCTAGCACTCTCAAGGAACTTAGATCATTCTTGGGGTTCTGTAGTTATTACAGAAGATTCATCGAAGGGTTCTCCCAGATAGCTGGGCCGTTGCATGATCGAGTGAATATGTGCCTTAGAGAGACAAGTCCCATCAAGTCAGCTCAGGTGTTTAAGAGCTCTTGGTCTTCTCAGTGTCAGACTGCTTTTGAATGTCTCAAAGACAAACTTACCAGTGCACCAACACTGGGGTATGCTGATTTCACGCTTCCCTTTGTGATTGAAACTGATGCGAGCAACCTGGGGTTGGGAGCAGTCTTGTATAAGCATCAAAAGGGTAAGAAGACTGTGATCGCATATGCCAGTAGGAGGTTGAGAGGGGCTGAGAAAAATGATCAAAATTACAGCAGCATGAAGCTGGAACTGTTAGCGCTTAAGTGGGCAGTCACTGAAAAGTTCCGAAGTTATCTGCTGGGGTCCAAATTCACCATTGTAACGGACAACAACCCCCTCTGCCACCTCACGACTGCAAAATTAGGAGCCATTGAACAGCGCTGGGCTGCCCAGCTTGCTGTTTTTGATTTTGATGTCAAATACCGGCCTGGACGATGCAACACTGCTGCTGACGCCCTTTCCAGGATACCAGGATCCGATGAACCAGACTTTGAAAGTGAAGATGCAGAGTATGATGGCTGTGTGGCAATCTGTAACTCCCTCAGGACAGGAACAGCTCTGGGGCCAGACCTGTTAGCAGCCGGTATGGAGCACAGCAAAGTCAGGCAGCTGCAGGCGTCCTTGGCTGGAGAAGATGATGTTGTGTGTGAGAATACTCCCACTTTGCCAGGGTATTCAAAGGAAGAACTTCGTCGGTTTCAGGAGTTAGATCCAACGCTTAGTTTGTTCAAAAAGTTCTGGAGTCGACAAAAGAAACCTAACAAGACAGAAAGGTTAGGTTTGCCCAGATCTGTGTGTTCCCTGTTGAAACAGTGGCCAAAGATCAGAGAAAAAGATGGTCTCCTATACCGTGTAATCGAAGATGTTCATACTGGTGAATGTCATCAGTTGCTGGTACCCACCTGCCTGACAGATCAAGTCCTGAAAAATGTCCACGATCAGATGGGTCATCAGGGAATCGAGAGAACCTTAGGCTTGTTAAGACAGAGATGTTTCTGGGGAGGAATGAATGAGGATGTGGAACAGTGGGTGAAACAGTGTCAACGCTGTGTGTTAGCAAAGATGCCGCAACCCAAGATTAAGGCACCTTGGGCTTCATTCTTGGCCTCCCGGCCATTGGAGGTTGTAGCTGTCGACTTTACAACTCTTGAACCAGCCACAGATGGGCGAGAAAATATTCTAGTAGTGACTGATGTGTTCACAAAGTTCAGTCAAGCATTTCCCACTCGTGATCAGAAGGCTGAGACCACCGCCAAGATCCTCCTCAGAGAATGGTTCCTGAAGTATGGAGTTCCCCAACGACTACACTCTGATCAAGGCAGGAACTTTGAAAGCGCTGTGATTGCAGAGCTCTGCAAGTTATATGGGGTCAAGAAAACCCGCACAACCCCGCATCACCCCCAGGGCAATCCGCAATGTGAAAGGTTCAATAGAACTCTTCATGACCTCTTGAAGTCTCTCCCGCCCGAAAAGAAGCGCAGATGGCCAGAACATTTATCTGAGCTTGTTTATGCATATAACGTAACGCCACACTCATCCACAGGATACTCACCGTACTACCTGTTGTTCGGGGTCCAGCCGCATCTGCCAGTTGATGCTCTGTTGGGCCAGGAGCCTGTAACAGAAGATAGCGTGGTTAAAAGTGCATCAAGAACGTCTCCGAGATGCCCATGTTCGAGCAAAGGAATATGCTGAACGGAAAGCTGTGGAAAGAGCGAGGCAGCATGAGGAGAAGGTTTATTGCCCAGCTGTAGAAGTGGGGCAACATGTGTACCTGCGACACCGCCCACCTGGACGAAACAAGATTCAGGATGCCTGGTCTCCCACTGTGTACAGAGTGTTAGAGGTTCAAGGGACCACATACACTGTGGAGCCTGTTGGAGGAGGTCCAGCAAAGAGAGTGCACAGATCCAACCTCAGGCTTTGTGCTAATCCATTCCCGGTGCCAATGCCAAGGTGTCGAAAACCACCTGTTCAAGATGAAATTATCTCAGATTCAGAGCCAGAGATGCCATCACTGGAGGCAGAGTGTGTTCTAGTGGAGGAAGTGCTGTGTCCTTGGGAGCAAGCAACAGCAGCCTCGATACCTGAGTGTGCAGAACGGCCAGTTCCTGAGCCCGGAGACTGTTTGAATCATCAGGTGGAGCATCCTGCCAGGAGAGGTGACTGTGCAAGATTCGAGAATCAGGAGATAACTGATGATACCCTGGAAGTGACATCAACATCTGTTGAGCTAGAAGCGGAAGGTGTCCACTTACCTGTTGGGGGATCCAGCGATGAGACCTGTGCCTACTCCTAGAAAAATAAGAAAAGAAAGTGGTAGGCAAGAAGAAAATTGTCCCACTGTGCGTAAAACGCAGAGGACAACTGCAGGAGTACACAATAACCCGTACCGATTGCCCAAATCTGCATGCAATGCAGTGTCTTTTAGTCCTGATGTGCTCTCCCAGGTGTTAGCTGGAATGTTCCTTTATACCACAGGGCAGCTTCAAGGGGGCCAAGATGATTAGTGTTGATAGTCACCGAGGACGTTGACATTCAGCAGGGGAGATTGTGATGTTTTGGAAAGGTTGTTTTATGGAGTTTGAATGTTTTCTTTACACCCTGGTTTGAGTATACTGCGCATAGATTGGTTTTCATGTCTTGCTCACCTGTTTGCCATAAAGTTTACAATGGCCCTTTAAGAAACACGGCTGCATGAGTGTCGTGAGGTGCCGCGAGAGCTACGGATGAGCAGCGCGAGTTATCAGTGCGGGGTGAATGTTCCACGTGAAGTGGAGGATCGAGGTCATTAAAATCCATTAAATCACAAAATGTAGAGAAATATGCACGTACAGTGAGTTATTAACTCGTTCTCTGTGGTATTGTGACTCGGATGGCTGTGTAACTTTGCATATCGACAGTGATTGCTGACGAACATGTCAGGGTGGGGAAGCTAACCGTTTTTCTCCAAAGCGTAAGTGTTGTTAATTTAATCTGTATCAATGTACCGCTGAAAAGTTCACTTGTGCATAATTTAATGCAAAAACAGTGTTATTAATGCATAGTTATTTTATTTAGAGGGGAGAAAAGTGCTCCATATAGACCCTTTGTGTTGCCGGGCAAGTGTAAAGCATTCAAGTGAGTGTTCGCTTTTATTGATTGGAAAATTGTTTAACAGTGTTTCACTGGAATGAGGGTAGTGGTATTATTGTTCTAACGTCATGTTTCAAATGTTAAGGAAAAGTTTTGTATTTTTCCCTTTATCATCCGCAGAGGGAAATCAAGTCAGCATAGGCTGTTGTTAACGTGCTAGAGTGGTGATGAGCTGTAAGTTTGAATCATCAAATTCACTTTTGAAGTCCTATGAGTACTGATTTACTTTAAAATACAACTTCTAATTTCCTTTGCATGTACTTTTCTTATAATTTTGAGTAGCCTTATTTGGTTTGACAATTTTGATTTATTGATGGCTGTTACACCTGTGTTTTTATTTGTTTTCCAGCATAAAAGGCTACTACCGTTGTCTATGTTAGCTGGTCATTGTGAATGTGTGAAAAAAAGGCAAAACTCATTTCATTGTGAAGATCAAACTTTATTGTTCGCCGTGGCTGTATTTAAGTTTTAATTCTCTGTCCGAATTCCCAAAAATTTGCATACTTAATGCTGTGCTGTTTCAAGTGCAGTCTGGAATAAAAGGCCCCATTTAAATTTTCATCCTGTGTCCGGTGTTACCAATTCATATTCCGGGCCACATATGTATATGTATATATATATGTATATGTATATATATATATGTATATGTATATATATGTATGTATATGTATGTATATGTATGTATATGTATGTATATGTATGTATATGTATGTATATGTATATATGTATATGTATATGTATATGTATATATATATATTAAATTGTATTTATTTATTGTTGGTTTGTCATTTTTTCTCTATATTATTATTTTTTTTCCCAGTATTCGCTAGTGGCGGACCTCAGTTTGAAAACTGAAAATTAAAATATTGAAAATCAGTTACTTATGAGGATCCATTTCAGTAAGCATGCTGTTCTGTTTCCTATACCCTGTAGCCAGCAAAGCAGCTTACTATCTTCTGTGGGTGGTGCAAAATAGGAGGGGTCAGACTGACTCCGCTGCATCTCTAATTGGCTCTGGAGCTGGTTTGGTGCCCAGTGGAACTGGCAGGATTTGGGAGCATCAGTGCCAGTGCTTTTCGCAGCGGGCTGGCTTACCACACAAGAGTTCAGCTAGCACACACACACCTGAAATACACCACACAAACCTCAGATAAACCTAAACAAACATGGCCCAAAAATTAGCACTGACAGTTCGGCTCAGCCCAAAAAGATTGAGAACAGGGATATTTGGGTAAATACAGCTGGGCACTTTTAGCTCAATGTTCCGCCCTGTCATTCAGCTAAATATGACCATTGGAGGATCAAAGTCTCAGCTGTAATGAAGGAAAAAGAAACAAGGTGACTTCGCAAAGTCTCTTTTGTTTTACGAAACTCCAAAATCAGAACAGAATCGTGACCTGATGGACCACACGACTTTAGCTCAAATTCATGTTACAAATACTGTCTGTTGCTGAAGAAATGAACATATGTATGATCACTTCTTCAAAAGGCTGTTGAAAAGCCATCATCTGAAGCAAATGCATTATTTGCAGGGCTCGTGTTCCCTTGGTAAAAAAGCAGTGCATTTGTCTTGAAAGTAATAAACGGACAATAAAAACTCTGTGAGTTTAGAGAAATGGTTTATGAAACTATAATCACACCGATACCCTGGAGTGCTATTTCATTGGTTGTAAAAGACGCTTCGATGTGAATTACTTCACACAAATTCAAACCAAGGCAGATAAAGCATGTTACATTTGCTCACTATTTTGGTTTTGGTTTGGTTTAAAATGCAGCAGACTGACAGGTCTCTACAGAGCTGAATATACTTAAAGGGACAATTTAAGAAGATATTTTGAAGAATGTTGATAACAAAAAAAGTGCAGAAGATGTTTTGAATAGTGTTGAAAAAAAAACATTGAATTGGATAGTATGGAGAGTTTGGTTCATATAATTGTTTAAAAGTATATTGTTTTGTTTTAAACATTATTAAAAAAACTAATTAAATTATGTAAATGATGACATAACTGGGTGAACTATCCATTTTGTTATATAAAAAGATGAGGTGAGCTGAAATGTGGATAAAATAAGGCTTTGACCAGAATACTCCTTTTAGGAAGCATTGTGTTGCAAGATAACAATGAAAGGGGCATCAAAAAGTTTACTTTTTGTCTTACTTTTGATTTATCCAGGCTCTTATTTCTGCACCACAAACCTGAAAGCTCTTCTCATATCTGTTAAGGAATCTAGATGGTGATCTGGTGATCATAAAGCTTAGATGCATCCATAGAAATACAACCATTTAATCGTTACTGTCCTGCACCCCTGGCAATTTCTGCAGAGACAGTAAGTGCTGCACAATCTTTCATCATTAATAAAAATACCTGACTATCCTGTTGATGTTTTGCTCTGAGAGGATGTGAAGGTTTATGGATGCTGACTCAATTTGCAATAAAAAATAAATCTTAAACCATTGCCTGCAGTGCTGGTCTCATAGAGGGAAATAAATGCATATTATAGCATCTGAAAGCAGGCATGCTAACACACTGAGCTGGGAAAAATAAGGTCAACATTTCAGAAGTGTTTTTTTTTTGTGGCTTAAAGGAGATTTTCTGTGTAGTGTTTCAAGTGAGCAGTAAGATGGTGAAAGTGTCTGGTATAAAGCATAAAGAGAATTCCTTGAAATTCCTAGAGCAGATGGGGAGGATGAAAGAGAAATATTAGTGGTTTCCTCTCAAGACTGCTCATCTGGGTAGCTAGTGTGTGCCATTGGTGGATGTCATGGTTTGCTGGTTTTGTTTGCTTGATTTGCTGAGTTTGTTTTTTTTTTGTTTTATATGTTTATGTGATAATGGGGATTATATTAAAAAATTGTTTTGTAGTCTTTATGCCTTACTTTGAATGCTTGAGTAAACTTTGGTTGGGCAATATAAGAAACAATTAATATCACAAGTCTAGTCTTTAAAACAGTTGGCCGATAACAATATAGGTATCACAGTGTAGCAGTGTTGTTTTGGTATTATTTGAATACTATTAAGATTTTTTTTTATCAATATTAATAATGCTTCATTAAACTTATTTCAGTTAGTTGTCAAATCAACATTTTAAATTTTCATTAAGTTGCAGTTATTGTGTGTTTTAAATTGTTTATTAGAACAGTCATGTACATTACAATGAAACCTAATTGATAATAAAACTGCAAAAACTTTTACAATAGCATTCATTTGGTTAATTTTTAAATCATTTCTTTCATTTCCTTTCAGGTTTTTTTTTATTTTTTTTATTTTTTTTTATTGCACGATAGAGTGGAGACTGACAACATAAGGGAACCTCATATTTACAAATCTGACCAATCAGAATGGACATGCAAGTGACGCTACGTCTGTTTCTTAGATTGTGATTTGAGATTTAAAAGGTGTACATTTTACTTTTTCCTTGTTATTGGGGTTTGTGGAGTGTATGAAGTTAGGTGTTTCTGACTTTGTGGGTGTTTTCAAACTGTTGGGTGTTTCTAAATCATGCAATCAAAATGATCCCCCTTACCTAACCCCACCCCTAACATGGTCTAAATACAGACTTCTGATCCTGGTTAACTCCCATTACTGTCCTTGCAGAGAAACTATACTTGGGCCTTCTTCTGTAAATATAACCAAACATTTGTCAAAGTCAACCGTTCAAGCCAATCAGCTTTCAGTATCAAGTTTAATGCGCCATCAAGCCTGTTTGTGGTGAAAACAAACAGGTGAAACTTTAAGATTTAGACTAAATGAAATCTGTAAATAATGAATGATCTAAACACGTGAGACCAACAGATGTGGATATGTATGAACGTTTAACTTAATGAGAGAGACATGGATGGGGGTCTACTTCGCACAACTCTCCCACTCATGTATTCGTGTTCATTATGATTAAAGGCTTGTATAGATCTGTTACCTTGAGATATGCTGTGTGGTGCCCATGATCGGAGATACAAGATATGCGTATTAATTAGCAAATCGGTATAGGTTTGGATAGGTTAGGTTATTTTCATATCAGCCTGCCACAAAAATGTAAATCCTTCAGTCAGATTCAGTTGATTCAGTAACCTCTCTGACTGAATGAGTTCTTTAAATGATTCAATCCAGTAATTCCTGCGTTTTTTAGAGTTTTGAACGATTTATTGAACTGACTCATTAGAGTCATTGTTCGTGAATCGGACTACACTGTTTGCGGACTACACTGTTTTCCCAACACCATCATTACTGAGTATGAATAATATGTTTGTGTTTTTTTTTTTTTTTTTTTTATCATTACTTCTACACACTATTTGAAAGAGGGTGCAAAGCATACACGATACTGCTGTCTTTGAATCATTTGCTCAATGTAGCGACATTAATAAGTTTGAATCAAGGGTTTGGTCTTTGATTTATGACAGAGAGGACCCTAAATGTGCCACTTTCTCATTAGCACATATTATACCTCCTAATGAAGCAACAGACCTTACAAGATGTTGCAGTGGTTCTTCCTGTTTAAAACCCCGCCACAGGGTACTTGGCCCATTTATGGGCAACCGATGACATTTAGTGCTGTTTTTACTATGCTGACTTAGCAAATAAGTGTTGAAGTAAAATGCATACTCAGCGTGTTTTTTATGACACTAATGCTAATTTGGAGTTGATGCTTTTATCCCAAAGCGGAGGTTACAGGGCATTCAGCGTATGCATTTATTTTGGCACGTGTGCTCTTCTGGGAGTTGAACCCATGACTTTTGCCATTGTGATGCGCTAGCATGCTTACTTACCTGCTACAATAGTATGCACAAAGATATCAAACACTCATTTTATGTTATGATTACAGTAGCCAAATAAGACCGAAGATGAGATTATGAAGTACGAAATGGCAGTAGTTTATATAGTATATTTGTTCATTATATTTTTTTATATAATATGTTTTAATTAGGTTTTTATTTTCCACCCGTTTGTTTTTTAGAAAATTTGAGGAATTTTTTGTGATTTTTGTCATTTTAATAAATATATATAAATTTTTAATATTACTATTTTAGTGTTAATTTTTTGTGCTTCAACTTAAATTCAGATAATAATAAATCATTTGATTATTAATAGATAATTAAAATGTTTTCCATCTCTCTATCTAACACTTTCTATTTTATTTATTTTTTAACTTTATTTCAATCAACAATAAGGTTTTTTAATAGTTTTTACATCTGTTTTTATATATATATATATATATATAATATATATCTATATATATATAGTATATATATATATATATAAGAATATCCTATATATATACATATATGTATATATATATATACATCGCCATACATTACATATATAATATTATATAACATAGATATATATATATATATATACACACACACACACAACACACACACACACACACGGCGACACACACAACACACACACACACATTTAAGCCATATTCTTCAAAAAACGTTCAATAGTGGGCCACTCATGGGACTGTGGATGCTTAACAGTAGGAGGTCTTGGCTGCTTCCCATATAACGAAGAAGAATATCAGAAATGGGCACCAATAATACGGGTGGCCTCCCAGGACAAGGAGCAGACGCAGACGGTTAGCATTTTCAATGGCAATGCTAAAGGCTGCATTGGGAAACTTGATTAACTAGATACTTTTACGGCAGATTAACAAGAGCCGTTAAGTCCCTTCCGCACTAGGGTATAAAAAAACCAGTAGTGTTTGTGCCAGTAGACAGCTGGGTTCAGGGTCAAAGGCAGTTTGGATAGACTTCATCAGGATTGCTGTACATGTAATATCCATTAGCTTCTAAGAGACACTACAGTGTCCCGGGAATGGACAAGATTAGAACTTGTTTTCGCTTTAGGAGCAGCAGAGGATTCTGTGTTTGCAAGACGTTCAGAAGCCTTCCCTAAAAACATACCCCCGCTTTAACTCTAGGCGACTTAATCTTTGCACATATTACTTTACTCTGTTAAAATTGTACTGTTAATCCTTCGGACTCACACAGTATGATATATGCTCTAGAGTCCTCTAGCCCTATAATGTGATTTAACCGTAAGCTAAAACGTACAAGCACAGCATTACAGCTAATTGACCTAAATGGAAGGCGAAAGTCCATCAGGAATCATTGTTTAAAGTCTATGCGTAGACGTTTCTGAGTGCACTCCCCGGCAAGTCCTGCCCAGAAGCCTGGGACTTGTTAAGTCCGCGATTCACGGACTCCCACCTCATCGCTCACCCCACGAGCCCCCGCCCCCTACTCCATCAACACGGACCCCCACACCCCCCCACCCAGTGACCCCACTCCCCCTCCTTTATAGCAACAACTCTCCTCCATCCTGATCCTCTCCACCTCTGTCTATACATTTCTCAGACCATCGTAGCTTCTGGCACAACTCAGCATTGATAATAACTAGAAGAAGACTGTTCATATTGTGACATTAAAGGAATAGTTCACCTTAAATTAAAATTTAATCACCTCAACCTGATACCAAACCGCAAAAAAAAAAACAAAAAACAAAAAAAAAACAAAAAAAAAAAAAAAGGTATTGGGCACATGTTTGTTTATGTTGTTTGGGGGGTAGATGGGGGGGGGGGGGGGGGGGGAAACCCCCCAACAAAAAGCCGAAAAAAAAAAAAAAACAACACAAGTTAAATAACAAAAAAAAAACGACAGCCAAAACTTAAGTCGGTGGGTTTGTTTTTTTTTTTCACTTGTCAGGGTTTTGTGAAGGGGGGGGCTTTGGGGGGGTTCTTTTTTCCCCCCTTCTTTTGGGGGGGGTGGTTTTTATTTTTTTAAAAAAACCAAAACAAAAAAAAAAAAAAGGGGGGGGGAGATGTATTTTTTTTTTTTTTTTGCCTATATATATATATATATGCGTTTATATTAAAGGGTCTATGGGTTTTTTTTTAAAATTAAGTTAAAACTTGTTTTTAGGGGGGGTATTATTGGGGGGGCAGGGTAATTTTTTTCAGTTGGAGAGAAAGGGGTCCACCTCGTGGGGGGGGAAAAAAAAGGGGAAAAAAAAAAATAAAGGAAACTTTTACTGGTTGGCCAAGGGGGCAAAAGTGGGTTTTTTTTAGGGCATCTTTATAAAAAAAATGGGGGATCGGTATTTTGGGGTTTCTATCCAAATATGGTGCAGGGGAGGGTAAAAAAAATTTTCTTGGGAAAAACTTCTTTTCCCTAATTTGGGGGTTGAGGAACATAAATTCCAAATTTCGCCCCACAGTGTCATGGGGGGGAAAACAATAATAGGGATGGACGCTGGGTTGAGTGAATGCTTGTTTTGGTTTGTATGTAGTGGGGCGGGTGAAAGTTAGGAAAAAAAAGGGAACTTTCTTATTTTTTTTGTTTGTTTGTTGTTAAAGAAGTGGGTTTTTTTTGGGGGATCCGGCAGCGGCTTTGGTTGAAAACAAGGCGGGGGGTTTTAAAAAGTAAAAACAAAAAATCTTCAATGGGGCGTTTGTGGGAAAAACCTCCATTTAAAAATGGGTTGGGGTGTACATGGGGGGGAGAACACAAACAAAAAAAAAGTAAAATCCGCTGTTCTGGTTGGGAAACCAAGGGAATTTTGCTTAAAATTTACCCCAAATTTCCATTTTTGTTTTTCAATGATGGTTACTGTCTTATTTTATGGGGGAGTAGATGGGGGGGGGGGGGGGCCAAAAGGTGAGGGGGTTTAAATTGGGCAATGTTTGTTGGAGAAAAAAAAAAAATTGGAACAAAAAAAAAAAAAAAAAATGAAATGTCACCCATTAATTGGACCACCAAAAAGGGGGGGGGGCCTTTTTAGCCAAAAAATTAAAAACAAAACAACAAAAAAAAAAGATTTTTTAGGGGGGGGTTAGGTCCAAAAACAACAAAAAATTGTTGTGGGCCCCTGGGGGGCCCTTTGCCCAAACCCAACCAGCGAATAAAAAAAATTGTTACAACAAAGGGCGGCCCACACCCAAAGGGATGTTTAACCCACCATTTTGGCTCAAAAAAAAAACAACGTTTAGGTTCTTTTTAAAATTTGGGGCCACCTTTGGGCCTGTTAAACTTGGGGCTTCTTGCCAACTACCAGCAAAAGGGAATTGGAAATTTGTCACCTTTATTTTTTCAGGTTTAATTTCCGCGTATAAACTAACCCAGGGGGTCTCCTGAAACTTTTTCCAATTTTCCCACAAAAAAAAAACCTCAGTTTTGGGTCAGTGTTGTAGGGTCCGGGGGGTGGGGAAAGACCCCCCACCAAATTTTTACAGTTTAAGGGAAGGACTACTTGAAAACAAAAAAAAAAAAAAAGTCCAGGAAAAAAGCAACGAACAAAAAAAATTTTGGGCCCTTCAGGCCATCAAAAACCCTTTTTTTTTGCTTTATTTAACCTGAATGGGGGGAAAGGGGGAAAACAGCTTACAAACAAGCCCTATTACCGGGGGGGGGGGGGGGAAAAACCAACAAAAAAAAATTAATTTGGCTTTTAAATAATGAAAAAACCATTTTTAACCTTCTTGGTTTTTAAATTTGGGGAAAAAAAAAAACCAAAAAATTTAAAAAAACTTTTGAGTGGTTTTTTGTTGGGGGGGGACAAAAATTTGTTTTTTTTTTTTAAACCCCAAAATTGGATACGGTAATAAATTTGGTTTTGGGGATTGTTTGTTGATTTCGCAATTTTGGGGGGGAAAATTTTAAAAAAAAACAAATCTTTTAAAAAACTGTTTTTTTTTCAAAGGAAACCGGGGGCACTTGATAATGATTGAAAATAGCCCCCAGAACACATGGGGGAACAAAAATGGGTTTTTTTTTTTAAAAAAAAAAAAAAACAGGAAAAAAAACTTTTGGGAAAAAAAAAAAAACCCCACAAAAATTTAAAAATAAATTTTTTTTTTAATTTTTATAACAATTTTTGTAAAAAAAACCTTAAAAACTTGTTTTTTCCCAAAGGGGGAAATGCATTTTTTTGACCATTTTTGTTTAAAAAAAAAAAATTTAATTTTTTTCCCTTTTTTTGTTTTAGGGCAAAAAAAATTTTACTGTTTGTAAAATTCCATTTGTTAATCCTTTTTTCACTGGGGTAAAATAAATTTTGAAGTTTCAAAAAAAAATCCAAACAAAAACACAAAAACAAAAAAACAGAAAAATTACATCTTTCCTTTTGGGCTTTTTTGCATGGTTTACAATGGTGGACCCTTATTGGAATTTTTTTGTGGGGGGGGGGAAAATTTTTTCAAAGACAACAAAATTTTAAAAAAAATTTTGGGTTTTTTTTTTCTTTAGGTAAAAAAGGAAAAGGGCTTTCTTGTTTACCCAGGGGATTTTTTTCCATGTTTTTTTGTTTTTACATTTTTTAAAACGGGGCACCGGGGTTGGTTTTTTTTTTTTTTAGGGGGGGAAAAAATTTTTTTAGGTTTTTTTTATTTTTCTGGCCAACTGAAACACAAGGCTTTTGGTAATGTTTGTGTTGGGGAAAAAAACCACCCTTTTAAAATGGGGGGGGGGGGGGGGGGGGGGGTGAATGGGAGGGAAATTTTAAAAAACAAAAATGTGGGGGGAAACTTGTGGGGGCATTTTTTTTAAAGGTAGAATTGTTTCATTTAAAATTTTTTTCAAAAAAAAAACAAAATGTCACACAAATTTTTAAAATTTTAGGATCAATTTTTTTGTTTTCAAACCGATTATTGTTGATTTTGTTTTTTTAATGGGGGGGGGGGATGAAAATTTTTTTTAAAAAAAAACAAACATTTTTTGGGGGCCAGGTACAGGGCTAAGGGGGCAAAAAAGAAAGTAAATGGGAACCCCCAATTAGGGGGGGGCAAAAAAGTTTTTAATTTTTTTTCTAAAAAAAACCTGAAAGGTAGAGTTTTTTTTTCATTTTTTTTTCCCCCTTTAAAGTTTTGGGAAAATAAAAAGCTTTGGTTTGTTAAAAACAAACTGCAAAAAACCCCAAATATTTTAAAAACTTGTAAAATTCAAACAACAAAAAAAAAATTAATGGGGCTTTAAAAAAAAGAAAAATCAGGTACATTGTTTTTTTTACTAAAAAATAAATTAATAAAAATTTAAGGGAACAATGAACTTTTTGCAGGAATTCTTAGGGTTATTTTTTGGTGTTTGTTAAAAAAAAAAACAAAAAACAAAAAATTATAATTAACATTTTTTTTGCGGGGGAGGACACAAAGGGGTGATTTGTTTGCATTGCCCTTTTCCCCCATGGGCGTTAATCAAAAAATTATAGTGTTTGACAGTCAAAGGTTTTTTTTCTGTTAAAAAATTATTTATTTGGGGGGCGGCCATGTTAAAAAAAACAAAGGGGGCCCAAGGGGGTTTCTTGGGAAACAAAAAAAATTTAAAAAGAAATTTTGTTTTTTTTTCCGGGTTACTTGCAAAAAGGGGGGAATTTGTTACCCTTAGATAACACTTAAAAAAAAAAAAAAGGGGAAGAAACAAAAAAAGTTGTGTGTTTTGTCAGGTTTGTTTTTTACAAAAATGCAAGGAAAGTGGTTTTTGGGAAATTAAAGTCCATAAAAAAAAAGTGGTCAAAATTCCTCAGGAACAAAAAGAGAAAAACAAAAACTGTTGGTCGGGGGGGGGGGCCCTTTAAAATGTTTCATTCCCAAAGTGTAATGCGGAAAACAAAGGTGGGGGGTTTCTGGGGGGGTTCACCAAAAAAACTCCAGAAAAAATTCTTTTTCATTTCGTTGGGGGGCAGGACCCAAATTCTCCCTTGGGTGGTTTGAAACAAACACCCAGGGGGGGGGTATTCACAAAGGGGGAAAAAAACAACCTCACTTTTTGGGGAAAATTTTAAAAAAAATTTCCCGGGCTTCCTCACGCATTTTTCCAATCCTTCCCTGTTATTGGGATTCTCAAAACAAAAACAAAAAAAATGGAATTTTACTGTTATTTTTTTAAAATGCCCAAAAAAAAAACAAAAAAACAAAAAAAAATTTATTCTTTTGGGGAACATAAAAAAATTGTTTTTTGGTCCCGCAAAAAAAACCCCAAAACAAAAAAAAAAAAAAAAAAACCAAGGGGGGGAAATTCTGTTTTTTTACTGGTTTTTTTTTTCGGGGAAAAACCTTTTAAAAAACCCAAAAAAACCCCCCCGGTGTGATTTTTTAAGCATTTCATGGGATTCCGTTTAAATAAAGGGGGTTTTTAAAAAAACAAAAAAAATTTTTTTTTTGAAAGGTGGAAGGGGAAACAACTGGGGGAAAAAAAACCGTGTTATGAGGTTAACCCCCCACACAACCGGGTTTTTGGTTTTTTGTTTTTTTTAAAATTGTTTTTAACGGGGGGGGGGGGGGGGGTTTTTGGGGGGGGAGAACTGGGACATCAATTCCAGCACACTGGGACAACTCCAAACAGGGTTAACAAAATCAAAATACTGTTGAACAAAAAAAATGATTAATTTGGCGGTGGTTTTTTTTTTTAAACGGCCCAACCAGGCATTTTTTTTGACCCGCTTTTTTTTACTTTTAGCCGTTTTTTCCAACCTGGAGAAGGGCATTTTTCTGTCTGGTTTCTGTGGGGATCCCTGAGCCCTGAAAGGGGGAATCCAGGGGGAGTTAACCAGCAGAGTGTGGGACGTTGGGACCAGACTGAGCACGGAAGTCAAGGTTGGCTTCAAATTGGTTTTTTTTTTTACCCAAAAAAATTTTAGGGGGGAGGGGAGAGCAATTTGAGAGGGGAATTTTTGAAAAAGGAAACAAAAAACCACAATGCTTAAAATTTTTTTTTTTCAACACCAACCCTGTTTTACTACTAAACCCCAAAACTTATAAATAATGCCGGCATCCAACAGTATTAGCCAGCACATGACACCAAAAATTAGGATATTAATCATCATGAACCAACAAAATTGCAAAAAAAAGAAAAGAAAAAAAATATGGATTTGATAGCTGCCCTCCCCCGCTTGCAGTTCATTATTATTATTATTATTTTTTAATATTGTTTTTATGAAGAAAAAAACATTATTTAGAAAGTATTTAATAATAATTATTAATGTTAATTAATTTTATTTTATGAAAATTAAATGTTATTTTATAAAAAAAAATTATATATTTTAAAAAATATTAAACTGATTAAAAATAAATACAAAAATAAAAATTACTTTATAAAATATTACTTTGTATAAAATATTTTTTCATTATATGTATTTATATATTTTTAAATTTAATATTTTTTAATGAATTTTTTATTTTATTTTATTTGTCATTAACTAGTGTATTTTGTTTATAGCTTTACTGTAGTCAAAGATATCTTTCTGTGATTAAGATTATTGTCACCAATCCTGATTTAGTAAGGTTTTCCATACATTAGCATATCGCTGCAAAAAGCTTTTCTTCTAACTGGTGAAAGGCCACAGCAACAGTGTGCTTTGTTTTTCATTAATGAGACTTTTATTGTTTCAGGAACATTGTACCATGTTACACTTGGTTTGTTTTAATGCCTTTTAGCTAAAACATTTTGGACATTGGCACTGGTTTCTCTGTACTCAGACTCTCTCTCTGAACATCACCCAGTGACGCTGCATTATGGTTTGTTCCTGTAAGACGGTCAAGGTCTCTAAATCAGACCTCTCCCTCGCTGTTTCTGTGCTAACGGACGGCCAAGCCAAGACTCTCTTTGGCAACATCCTTATTTTTTTTTCTCCATTACTTTAATTGCCTTTAACCTATAATCAATGTTCATACAGTAAAGGAAAGAACTAAGCATTTCTGTGTCAGTCACTCTGATTTAAATTTAGTCCCAGCTGCTTTGACATGCACAGTAGCTTTCTCCGCTTGTCTTTCAAATGTTTCTTAACACACTGAATGAGCAAGTTATTGGAGTTAGGCTGATGCAGTGTCCTTGTTCAGCTACTGTTAATCAGCTTAAGATGTATCAGTAATTTTGAGTGGATGGAAGCGAGTATGTTCTTGTCATCTTTTTTACAGGATTGGGAACACAGTTTTGTAGCCTGCCAAGATAGTAATAATGTAAAGTAGTTCAACTACAGTCAGTGTTACACCACTGTTCAAAAGTTTGGGGTCAAGAGTTTTTTTTTTTTTTTTTTTAGAAATTACATATTATATATATAGATATATATATATATATATATATATATATATATATATAATTCAGCAAGGATGCATTAAATTGATCAAAAGTGACAGTAAAAAAAATTGCATTAAATTGATAATATTACTATTTTAAATAGATGCTTTTGTTTTGAACTTTCTATTCAACAAATAAAATGGATCCTGCAAAAATATTAAGCAGCTCAACTGTTTTCATCACTGATAGAAGAAGAAATGTGTCTCAAGCAACAAACTTAGTATATTAAAATGATTTCTGAAGGTTCATTTGACACTGATGCTGGAAATTCAACATTGTCATCACAAGAATAAAATTACATTTTACATAATATTTAAACAGAAAGCAGTTTTTTCAATTGTAATAAATATTTCATAATATTACTGTTTTTACTTGATTTTTTTAATCAAATCAATGCAGCCTTGGTGAGTAGAAGAGACTTCTTTCAAGATGGGAGAACACGCCGAACTTTGTGAGATGTTACTAGAGCAGAGGATTTTGTGGAAAACGTTATTTGTTCCAAATGTGATAAGGAATTGCAAGAAAAGCTTATGGAAATGCATAGGTAGCTATGATGGATGACTGAGCTAAACACACTGTTTTAAATGAGACTTCAAAAATTCAAGATACTTTTAATTCTACTGTACTGATTGGATCCACTGGCATGAGCGTACAAAACTCGGCAGTCCTTGCATCAACTCTCCAGGTTCAAGAGCTGTATGTGGATATGCTGGCCGAGGAACTCTCACCACCACTGATTTCCAACGCTACAGCTTCAGTTGTGAGACGCTCAACACCATTCCTAGGGAAAATAAGTGGAAATGAGTGACTATTAATAATACCTTGTCTGAACATTACAAGGTGTCATGTGGTGTTCCTCAGGGATCCGTTTCAGGACCACTGCTTTTTAATATCTTTTTGTGACCTCTCAGTCATATCAAAGCACGGTATCTCGTTTCATAGTTATGCTGATGACACACAGTTGTATGTAGCTGTATCCTGATGATCCTGTTCCATTTGATTCACTTGCAAATTGCATCCAAGACATAAATGACTGGATGTCACAACATTTCTTTCAACTCAACCATGATTATTGCATTAAAAAAGCACACAGAGAGAAATTGACCCATAATCTAAAAATATTAGGATTAAATCCAAACCAGGTGGCAAAAAACTTAGGAGTTGTCTTTGATTCAGATTTTAACTTTAAAGCTCATGTACGTAATATTACAAAAACTGCATTCTATCATCTGAAGAACATTGCTAAAGTAAGACCATTTCTCTCTCTAAGCAATACAGAAAAATTAATGCATGCATTTATTTATAACTAGCAGGCTTGACTATTGTAATGCCTTCCTTAATACTTTTTATACTTTCCAAACTAACAGATTCACTCATATGAATCAGACCAGTGCTATGAGAGATTTATTATTGCCTCAGTTTACAGCAAAGCAGAGTATGAAATAAAAACAGACATTTAAAACAGTCTTTGGTCATGTTACACCACTACTCATTAGAAAATTAGATTGTTAGTGGAAAAGTTATTTTTGAAGTATTTTGAAGATTATCTATGCCCACACTACTGATATAGCATTATTAAAACTGCCACAGTACTTTTAGTTAGTTATTTCCCCACACTGTTTATACATTATAAGAGACAGAAAGCATTGAGTCCTCACTCCTGCATTCATTGTCATTTTAGTCAACAGAAGAAGAATTCAATGGAACCGAGAGAGAGAGAGAGAGAGAGAGAGAGAGAGAGAGAGAGAGTTATAGAGAGTGTGTGGGTTATGAGCTCAGAGATAAAGACGAAATGCTCACGCAGTGCCGTCCATCTGGTCTGCTTGGTCAGTACTGGTTTGTTGCCCAATGGAGGTGAGGAAACATAGTCTGTGTCTTTCCAAATAGTCAGCAAACATGCATTCACACACATACATGCACACACACTTGCATCTGAGGCAAGGTAATACCTCAAACAAGATGTCCAAAATTCAAAACCTAATAGTGATTCCAGTGACCTTTGAAACGAGCATCAATCTGAGGCCACTAGCTCATGTAATGTCAAGCAGTGATGAGTAAAAACCTCAGCTCAGGTTGTTTTGTTTACTTTTGGTAGGTCATAGAACCACAAAAAAAAAAAAAAAAAAAATCATCTTATCATAACTGCACTCCTAAAAAATGCTGGGTTGTTTTAACCCAACGTCAAACATGGACAAACCCAACCGTTGGGTTAAAATTATCTATAACATTTTTAACCCAAAAGTTGAGTTAGTCCATGTTTGACCCAGCATTTTGTAGAGTGTGTCATTTTGCACAGATGAATAATCAGTGTTGAACAGTAAATAACTTATAGTAATGATACTTCCCAGCAACCTTGTCTACCAAAAAGTGGTGTTATGTAAAAAAATGTGACCTCAATGTCTTTGTCACATTGCATTGCACAAACTACTTTTTAGCCAAGTGAACTGAATAATGAAATGTGCTCTACTAAAATTCTAATGCCTTTTCTTCTCATATATGTTGCAGTAGTTCAAGTTCATAGTTGAAGAATTAGAATTAGTTTGTCCTAAATGGATTTTCCATATTTGTTTTGTTAATCAGCTTGTTTGGATGGTAAGTTAACATTTGATTCTGACTGATTCAATTGAGTGTTTATATATTACTATATATATATATATATATATATATATATATATATATATATATATGTATATATATATTTAGTTAAATGCTTCCTTTTGTTGCTATGTTTCCAATTTTATCTCCAACATTAAAAAAAAAAAATCTTTTTTTTTTTATTCTATTACATTAGTTTATTCCTTAGATGTATTTTTGTACTTATTAAATAATAAGCAATTTTGTTTTTTTTTATAATCCATAATTACAATTAATAATTATATAAAACAGTATATGATCAAGCTACAGGCATGACTGGAGGCACAGATAAGGAGATGAAATGGTTAATATTATGGTTTTTAAAAAGTGTGTGTGTTTTTGAATGAGATGAGATGAATGAGGTTTGTATTTTCCATTGATTTTCCCTTAAGACACTTCTGACCCATTATAAGCCTATACATTATATTATATAAAATTTAGCATCAAACTATTTATGGAGTCTTACATAAGCGTTTAATCTTAGTGGTAAAAGGGTCTGACGGTGCGGTGGGATTGATACCAGCTTTAGAGATATTCCAGCAACCTTCTATTATCTATTGTATTTATGTAGAGTGTGATAACACAAAAGCTCTGAGACAAAAGCTTTCATGGGCAGGAAATTAACAGCAAATGTATGCAAATCAAACTTGAATTCATTCTCAGCTGCTAAAAGGCCAAAGCTGAAGACACAAATCAAAACTGAAACCAACAAAACAGCCTTAAACACATGCATGGATACAAAAGCGGTAAATTACCCAGAATGCTTTGTGGGAATGGTGCAGTGACAAGTGTCACTCGATAGCTCAACTAGAATAATGCCAGACTCGCCTTCTAACCCATTACTCACTCTCGATATCTGTCTCTGTCTTTTCCCGCTCTTTTGTTTTGGCTGTTTGGTACATTTGTGGTACAGAAAAAACAAAATGCTCCACATACAGGAATTATTCTAGACACTTTAAGTAAACACTAAGGAATAAGTTCACAAAACAGGGGCAAAGCTTTTACACTCACTGTGAGTGTAATTTGAAACGTTTTCCTGTGTGTATGTGTGTGGTTTTGGCAAGACTGATAATAAAGTTATAAACTATCACAACCTTTATCAGTGAAAGATAATCTAGTATAACTCAAGCAAGCACGTAATTCCTCTAGCATTTCTCAATGTTATTTTGGTTGCAGTTAGGATGTTGCAGAAATTTTTTTAAAATGTTCTAAAAAACAGTTAAAAAAAATCATTTTCATATTTCGAGTTACCAAAAAGCCGTAAAGACTAAGCTGCAATTTTAAAGAAATAGTTCAACCAAAAATAAACATATGATAAAAACATACTCACCCTCAGGCCATCCAAGAGTTTGTTTCTTCGTAATTGATTTGGAGAATTTGCTCACCAGTGATCCTCTGCAGTGAATGGGTGCCGTCAGAATGAGAGTCCTTCATTTCATTTCTTGTGAAGTGAAAAGCTGTCTGAGTTTGAAAGAAACAAATTATTTATTGATTGTTTTAACTTGAAGCCATGACATCTGCCGAAAATACAAGTCCTAAATCCATAATAATGCTTTATCCACAAAAAAAAAAGGCCATCCCAGGTTGCCCTTTCACATCCACTGACAAATTTGATTAGAACGATTTTCTCTTGTAGAACTGTTTTCTTGGTGCTTGAGCTGTGCATATTTCTCTCCTGATTCAGATGAGATGACTTTTCACTGGAGAAAGCAGTATGGTGGAAGCAACATAGATTTGTTTCTAATAAACACAGCTTTTCACTTCACAAGACATTAATTGATGGACTGGAGTGGTGTGGCTTACTTGTGGATTATTGTGATGTTTTTATGAGCTGTTTGGACTCTCATTCTGACGGCACCCATTCACTGCAGAGGATCCATTGGTGAGTAAGTGATGTAATGCTACATTTCTCCAAATCTGTTCTGATGAAGAAACAAACTCATCTAAAACTCATCTTAGATGGCCTGAAGGTCAGTACATTTTCAGCAAATTTATATTTTGGGGGGAACTTTTCCTTTTAGGAAATGTATATCTGTTTTCATATTATACAAACAAAATAAAATGTTGTGAAAGGACAATTATTATATCTGGAAAGAGAAAGCTGTAAGAATGTAAGTTGTAAGAATTATTGACAGAAGAACAATGACAACAAAAACATTCCACATTCAGTTTTAGTCAGAGGTCAGAGAAATAAGATTACTGCTTGAGTCATGGAGATGAAAAATCATGTCTGCTTTTGCTATTTAATGCACAAGAAATGAGTTCTTGCACAGGGGCCTGTGTCACTCATGGGCCGTCTAGACAGAGTAAAATTCTGTTAAAGTGTGTGTATGTACTGTATGTACATGTCTGAGAGGGAGAAAGTAAAAAGTTGGAGACGGTGAGCGCAGGAGTCTGCGTGTATGTCTATCTTTATCACCTGCACTTTGCAAATGAAGTTGGCTCGGCTGCACGGCTTCAGGCTTGAATCTAATTTATAAGCTCTGTAGCAACACTTACATTAAGAATATCAGACTCACTCATCACACTGATTACTGGACAAAAGAGCCAATGTCTCTAACAGCAGTGTGTCTGGGATGCTAAACTATTGACTTAGTTAAGAGTGTGTGTGTGTGTGTGTGTGTGTGTGTGTGTGTGTGTGTGTGTGTGTGTGTGTGTGTGTGTGTGTGTGTGTATGTGTGTGTGTGTGTGTGTGGCTGTGTTTGGAATGTAACATACTTCTTGCATACTGCTAACTGTGTGGTATATACTATAATGCCTATGGGTTTATTTACAAAAAAGATATCTCACAAAGAAATAGTATGCAGTATACAATTATAAACAGTCTAGTATGCTGAACTGTAGTATGCTTATTGTAGTGCAGTAGCCCAGTTATCAAATACGGTTATTTTACACTTTTAATCCAATTTTGTGTAAACAAAAATATGCTGACTGCATTTGCCGAGATTTCGTTAACTGTTTTAGACACTGTGTGCTTTGATAAACCTCTGTCAAAAGCTGTCAAAACAATACTGTTGTTTTCTTTTGATGTTTTTGAGACTGTGTTCTTTGATAGGAATTATTCCCTCAGAAAAATTCACTCCAGATTCTGGGAATAAACATCTCCAGCCAGGCGCCACATTCTGGGCCATGATATCCCATCTACTTCTGCCTCTATTTTGTCCACACAGGGCATGGCACAAATGCATTTTAATATAAACGGCTGATAGGATGGCGGGAAACATGATGAAGGAGGAGCGTAATAGATGAGAGCTGGAAGAGAGGTGGATGAAAGATAGATAGAGGGAAAGAGAGAGGTGGCCCGGTGGGACTGATGGTAAAGAAATGGCTCTTAAGATGTGATGTTCCATTAGCAAAGCAGCAGTGACACTCTTAATACAGCCATCAATCAAACGCAGCGGCACATTGTGAGGTCAGAATCTCCTCTGCTCGTAGCATAACAGAGATGAAGCAGCAGAACATCATCTTTTGAGTCATGATTGCTCTTATGGCACATCTCAGAAAGCATATAAAGTAGTGAAGACCAAAGGAAAAAAAAATAGAATATACTAAAATGGTGTGTTAAAAAAAGTATACACTACCATTCTAATTTTGGGGTCATTTTTGAAAGATGTATCTTTTGCTCATGCATCTGTTTAATCAAACATACAGTAAAACAGCAAT
This sequence comes from Cyprinus carpio, assembly GCF_018340385.1. Taxonomy (NCBI): domain Eukaryota; kingdom Metazoa; phylum Chordata; class Actinopteri; order Cypriniformes; family Cyprinidae; genus Cyprinus; species Cyprinus carpio. The sequence goes on from NC_056595.1 coordinate 20,392,797, forward strand.
ATTGTGAAATAGTGTTACTATTTAAAATATCTGTTTTCTATATATTGTAAAATGGAATTTATTCCTGTGATCAAAGCTGAATTTTCAGCATCATTACTTCAGTCTTCAGTGTCACATGATCCTTCAGGAATCATTCTAATGTTGATCTGATGCTCAAGAAGCAACTTTTATTATTTTTGTGGAAAGCATAGTTGTTTTTTTTTTTTTTTTAGGATTCTTTGATGAATAGGAAGTTAAAAAGAACAACATTTATTTGATGTTTTTCTTTTTTAACAATGTAAAAGTTTTAACTGTCGTTTTTGGATTAATTTAATGCATTATTGCAGAATAAAAGTATAAATTGATTGAAAAAAATATATATATTCTGAACGGTATTGAATTCTTGTATTCTTGTTTAGTATTTTAAATGATCAAGAATAATATTGGAATAGTATTCCAATTATTTTTTTTTATTTTATTTTGTTTTTAAATACTGGATTATTTTCTCGGTTCTGTGAAAGCATTTTTCTTTCACAGAATAATATATATAATATATATATATATATTATTATGTGTGAGTTTATATAAACTCACAATTGCGAGCTATAAAGTCCAATTCTGAGGGGGCAAAATCAGTTTGATATTCTGACATTTTCTTATAATTGCGAGTTTATATCGTGCAATTCTGGGGAAAAAAGTCTGAATTCTTATATTTAAACTTGCAATTGCAAGGAAAAAAGTCACAGTTACAGTTACTTTTTTACTTTATATTCAGTGGCGGAAACAAGCCGGAAGCTTGTGTTGGTTCTGTGTTGAGTTTTGACCAGTGTTGTGAAGAGTAGAACATATTAGTTTTCAACTGAATCTCCTTGTCTGATACATTCCTCCTTGTTTTTTGTTGGTCATTGAGTCCCCAGTGGTTTCAGGCTAGTAAAGCAAAATAAACACATCTGCACTTATTAGCTGAGGATCAGAGAAGCAGACCTGACATCAGTTCTGATAATCAAATGAGTCACCATGCATCTGTATCTGGATGAGGTCACTTCTGGGACCTGCTGTCAAACATAAACTGGGATGAAATATCATCATAACTGTGACTGTTCATCATAAAATAAGCATGATCAAACCCTTAAGGCATAACAGAGAGGAATCTCTCCCTGCTATATTGTCAGACAACTCTGACCTTTACTGCATCAATATTTCCAAATATCAGCATGGCCATTGTTGCTAGGGCGATAACACAAGACTGACCCACCTCCTTCTGCTTTAATGAGGCACCCGAAATTTCACTGCTAGAATAAATCAGCCTGCCTCAATGACACGCATAACTAACTAACAGGTGAATCTCTCAGAAACATTTCCATGTCACATTTCAGCCCGAAATCAAAAGAAAGAAAGTGAAATAATGCCTATTTTTAGGACAATTACTTTTTTTTTCTTCAATATTATTTTCATGACTAGTTGATTGCAGTCAGTTTCATGCCTTTATGCCATTTACCCTGAATTAAATATTTTTCCCCATTGCTACATTTATTTAATTATTGTAGTATTTGTTTAACTGCCTTTATGAAATTCCTTTGCTGCATTTATTTATTTTATGATTTTATTCACTTGTAGTATCTGTTGTCATGTCTTTCCTTTTATGCTTATTTAATAATAATAATAATAAAAAAAATTAGATTAAGATTAACTGATTAGAGTAAATTTAGTCACCCCATCATTATAATGCCCAGTATGAAAAAATCTTTTTTTTGCGATTTTCTAAAGATTACATTAATCAGTGTTAGATGACCAGAAAAGTAACCTAAATTAATAAAATATCAAATGTTATATTATGCATCTCTAATCGTTGTCTTACATTAATTTTATTTTGTTGTCTGTTCAGCAAGGTATTGTACCCATCACGATGATTATTCAGCATGGCCTTTTCCATAAATACAGATTTAGTTGTGGAAGTTTACTGGCAAATTATCTCAGAGCTGAAATTTTCCTTCTATTGACCTTAATTGCCAATCATAAATCCCCCAGCATGCACTCGATTTTTACATCTACGTGGCTCCGTTATCATATCTCCTCCTGTCCTGACAGAGATGGAAACAGTTCAATTTGTTTCTCAATGTCACTCACACAGTCAATCTCAGTTGTCAATCAAACTGTTGAAAGCTACCTGTGAGCGCATGACAAATGAATTTTTTTTTTTATTTTTATTTTTTATGCAGTATGCAGAAATAGAGATGAGGTCAAATTGCTCAGCTAGTGATTGACAGCTTGCTCCCTCACCTCAGCTCCTGTATCAGCGCCTCCTCTCATGTGTTAGAGCGACAGCGGCTGATTCATCTCTCTAACACTGCACCTCAGAGCTGATGTGATCAGCGTTGCAGGGAACTGTGGCTGTGACTCACTGGGCTAAAGGTCTGTTATCCTGAATCCCCTGCTGATTGCCTGGAACCAAAGTCATCACTAAATGACGCAAATCATCAAACATAAACACTGAGACAGCAATAAGACTCAAATATCAGCATGCTTCAGTCATTCTGCCCATGAGAAATAACAGCACTCCAATAAAATCCCACAGCCATCCATGAAAAAGTAAATCAGCTTATGCAGAGAAACGGGAGAGGAACATTAGTATTAAACATTTACAATTAATTTTGATTTAGTTAGTGATCATTAATCGACGTTTGAAACAGAAATGATGCCAGTGATATATAAGATTAAATTAGGCAAGCTGATCAGATGAATAAATATTGAAAGAAGCTAATGATGATAGATTTTTGACAGCTGTGTAAGATATTATAGTTTCATTCTCTTTCTGGCTCTGGCACAAAATAACTCTGGCTGCTTACATTTTTCTTAAACACTTTTTTTAATTTTACAGTAAAATATGACAATTGTAATATTTCTTATTTAGTGTTTTATAATAATAATAATAATAAATAATAATAATAATACTTTTGTTAATACCAAAAAAACATTATTATTATTATTATTATTATTATTATTATTATTATTATTATTATTATTGTAGTCATATTGATATCACAAAAGTTTGGGCCAATTTGGAGTATAAACAAGCACAGCTAGCCTGGAACTTTTTTTTTTTTCCCACAATCATAATTTTTAAAAGAAAAATCCCAATTCGATGTTTTCCCCCTAAATCATGCAGTCTAATCATGCAGTCCACCTCGAACACCTTAGCAACTGCATAGCAATACTCTGACAACCACCTAGAACACCTTAGCAACCAATAGCAACACCCTGAAAACTGTCCAGAGCACCTTAGCAACTGCATACTGTAGCAACACCTTGACAACCACCCACATCATCTTAGCAACTGCATAGTAACACCCTGACAATCACCCACAACACCTTAGCAGCTGCATAGCATCACCTGACAATGACCTGATATCTTAGCAACACCCTGACAACTGCCCCGTAGTGCGTTTCTCAAAAGCAACTATGGTCGCAAGTTCTGATGAACGACGGAATTTGAGACCATAGTTGATTTTGGGAAACGTACCCCAGAACTCAAACACATAGCAACACCCTTGCATCTGCTCAAAACAGCTTAACAACTACATAGCAACACCCTTACAACTGCCCTCAACACCTTAGCATTGTGGTAGTAGGTTTTCCTCACATTTTGTTTAGCTGTATGGCTGCTATTTATAGACGCTTTTGCATTTGGGACACTGTATGACAGAATCTTGTTCAGTTTGTTCATTTTCAGGTGAGCAGCTGTGCTGAGATGTCAAACAGGATTGTATAACACTCAGCCAGGTAAAGATAGCATGCACTTTGACCTTTTGCTTTTTTTACGGTTCTGAGTGAATGTGGGTGGGATGATGGGGAAAGAGAGAGGCATTTCTAAATGTGACTGTGCTCCATGATGTAGGGACGGCTCCCACACCATCACTGGGGAATACAAACGCTTCCATCTCCACGCAGGCGGGTGGGTGTGATGTAGATAGTGGGACAGAGGACCCGAGGATGCCAGTATCCAGAGAGTGTGCTCTACCAATAGTCTGTAAAACACACACTGAGGAGACAGTAAATGCCAACTTACACAGTCAACCAGTACTTGTGATAAAAACACACAACTCTCAAATAAGCAGGGACAGAATAAACAAAGTAACCGAGCAGAAAAACAAAAGGGAAGAAATTATCTTGTGGCTCGCTCAAGTCTTTTTGCCAAATGTGTTTGTTGAAGATTCAAGGTTGCTGCATTATATGTGCTAAGAACTGTGATTTATGGGTTTAAAGAGGCATAAGTGTTGCTCCCAAAACTAGTAAGCTGTCTCACCGCCTACAGGCAGCTAGCTTCTATGGTAGCTGACTGATTAGAAACGCTCTACATAAGCAACAGTAGTGTTCTACTTGGGGTGATTCAATTTACAATTAGTGTCAATAGAGCAGGGTAACCATGTTGCCAAAATAAAACTATATTGCACTAATATAAGTAATGTACATTGCTTATTATTGCAATGCAGTTAATACATATTTAATAAAATTTAAACAACACAAATTTTTTCTACCAATATTTTCCAGTGTTGAATGAAATATCATTTTTAATTTAATTACAAATTATATACTATGATGCAGATCAGGTTATATCCAATTTAATTATATTTCACTCAACTAGAATTTAATAAAAATATAAACAATTTAAAATAAATAAATTATAATTTTATAATTTATGCATTTTTTATTAAATATTTTAAAGCATGTTTCAAGCTGTCTTTCTGCTGGGCTGTTTTGTTTATTCTGCCCCTGCTAAATTTGAGATGTTCATGGTATATCTGTTTATAAACTATAACTATAATATAACAATCATTTATAAAATTTTTCTCAACTTGTCTGCCATATTGGATTAATTTTGTTCACTGAGCTCACCCCTTTGAAGGTAATTTAACCTCTAAGCAGAATAAAAATGTATTTATTTGTTTTAATTAAAAAGATATATATATTGTTGGCTTAACATATCAAGCACATCATGCAGTTTGTGGCCAGTGGCACATCAGACTTTCAGCCAGTATTTAAAAGCCAGACTACACAAGACTACACAAGAGAGACATTCAGGTTGCATCACTGTCTGGATTCTCTGCTCTCTGTGCTTTCAAACTAGTCTGAACTCACACCATTACAATATCAATAATAGAGTGTAGTGGAAAAGTATCCTTGTCGTGACATATTCTGATATAAAGATAGTAAAGAGCAGAGGGGGAGAGAGAGATTTATCCAGAAATAGAGAGAGTGAGAGAGAGTGATATATCCTGAAATAAAGAGGACAGAGGGAGTGAGATATCTTAAAATCAAAAGAGAGAGGAAGGAATATATCTCAAACCAAAACATCACAGTCATTTGCAATATAAACGTTGATCATTAAGCTTTGCAAGTAATTTGATGAGTGGTTTTCTAAAGTCAGCCTTTCTCTCAGACAGACGGAACATGAGGGAGGAGAAGAACGATTGTGAATGATGAAGGGGAAACTTGTCTGTGTGTCTAGTGTGATAGTGTTCTGTGTGTGTAAAGAAAAATCTGTTTTAACCACAGAGATATGATGATGTCTGTGTCTTTTGGTGCATGTCTGTGCTAATGGAGAGAGCACTGAACTGTATTGAGGGTGCTCAGTTCTGTGGAGTGTTTCCATCCATCTGCCAATTTCATCCATCCACCCTATCCATCTACCTTATTACATCATACATTTTTCAGTTCCATTGATACATCTGTCCATCCAGACATCTATCATCAATTCATCCATTTTTCTATTCCATACATCCATTTTTCAATTCCATTCGTCGTCCAGCCATCCATCATCCATTCACACCCATTCATCCATTTTTTCAATTCCACCCATCCATCCATTCATCCATTTTTCAATTCCATCTATCATTCCATCCATCCATTTTTCAATTCCATCCATCCATCCATCCATCCATCCATCTGTCCATCCATCCATCCATCCATTACATCATTCATTTGTTAGTTCCATCCATCCATCCGTCCGTCCATCCATCCATCCATCCATCCATTACATCATTCATTTGTTAGTTCCATCCATCCATCTGTCCGTCCGTCCGTCCATCCATCCATCCATCATATATATACACACACACATATACATATATATATATATATATATATATATATATACACACATATATATATATATATATATATATATATATATATATATATGTGTGTGTGTGTGTGTGTGTGTGTGTGTGTGTGTGTGTACATTTATATTTTAGTCCACCTTTAAAACAACAGAAGTTCAAGTACACGTCTGTGTGTTTAAGAGAATGAAACTCATCAGTTACAATATGTATGTTCTTGTGGTCAGTCAGAAATGTCTCTCCAGAGAATCTATAGGCACTCAGTCTAATAAACCAGAGACTAGACATTTGGCTTGCAGGCTAGATTGTCTGGGTCATACTGTACCTTATATCAAAGTCCATCCACTGGTGTGTGCATTTGTAAGTGTGTGCTGAAATATGTACTGTATATACATATATACTAACTTAAAATACATCTAAAATGCAGAAGTTTCTCTTCTTTTTAATCTGATTGCTGATAACAGTTACAAATTTTGCATAATTTCCGGTTTTCCCATGAAGATTTTGAGGGAGTTTGTATAAACAACATTATGACTGGAAAAGCTGTTGTTATTGTCATTCATAAGCATCATTGCTCGTTCACTCTGACTTTTGACCCTTCCTTTGCAGGCATTCATGCTGTTGCAATTCATCACCATTTCTGGCAGTTTTAGGACACCCTGATATCTGAACGTTTGGCCTCTCTTGTTCTGTTCAAAAGTATGTCATACAGAACTGTGAATGATTCACATTGAAAACACAGATGGTGCTTGCTGGGTCTTTTTTTCTGCTTCCCAACAACACACAGTCCAAGTCTCCTTATATGACTGTGATATTTTTCGTCAGTGCCAGCAAAAGAACCAAACAACACATTTCCAGTGCCAGTTTTGACCGGTTTTGGGATGGTGCGTGCAGTGTACGGGCCAGAAAGGAACTGCTATTTCAGAGCTGCACTGAATATATGAGAGGAAGCTAAAAGATAAATCAAGACAAAACGGCATCCTCTTTCCCAGTGAAAATCCCCTTTCTAATGACAGAAATACATGGGTTAGCCACAAAAAAAACTTATGATTTAAAAAAAAAAGTATTTTGTTTAGATCTTTTAAATTATAATGTATAATTCTGTATATTTTCAAATATATGTATAATATTTTTATATGAAATATTTCATCATTATATATACCATTCAATGAATTCTGAATTAAATAAAAATTTTAATTAAATATATTTAAAATATTAAAGTAGATATACAGAACATTGGGTAATATCAATATTATTTTTTTGCTCTATGTGTGCCTTTGGTTGCAACAACTGAAAAAAATAAAATAAAATTCATAGGGGAAGAGAGTAATTTTGATAGATTATAAAAACTTTTTATTTAAAATAAGTCGAAGTGTCCAAGTCGCAACATCTAACTACTGGGGTGCCTCAGGGCTCAGTTCTTGGACCACTTCTCTTCTCTGTCTACATGGCATCATTAGGTTCTGTCATTCAGAAACTTGGCTTTTCATACCATTGCTATGCTGATGACACTCAACTCTACCTCTCATTCCATCCTGATGATCCATCGGTAGCTGCTCGCATCTCATCTTGTCTAACAGACATTTCTTGCTGGATGAAGGACCATCACCTTCAACTCAACCTTGCCAAGACAGAACTGCTTGTGGTTCCAGCAAAGCCATCGTTTCATCACAATTTCACCATCAAGTTAGGCACATCAACCATAACTCCTTCAAAAACAGCCAGAAACCTTGGAGTTATGATTGATGATCAGCTAACTTTCTCAGACCACATTGCTAAAACTGTCCGTTCCTGCAGATTTGCTTTTTTCAACATTAAGAAGATCAGGCCCTTTCTTTCCGAACATGCTGCACAACTCCTTGTTCAAGCTCTTGTTCTGTCCAGGCTAGACTATTGCAACGCTCTCTTGGCAGGTCTTCCAGCCAGTTCTATCAAGCCTTTACAATTAATCCAGAATGCGGCATCAAGATTAATTTTTAATGAGCCGAAAAGAATACACGTCACACCTCTATTTATCAATTTGCACTGGCTACCAATAGCTGCTCGCATAAAATTCAAGGCATTGATGTTTGCATACAAAACCACCACTGGCTCTGCACCCCTTTACCTAAATTCATTACTTCAGATTTATGTTCCCTCTAGAAGCTTGCGTTCTGCAAGTGAACATCGCTTGATTGTGCCATCCCAAAGAAGCACAAAGTCACTTTTACGGACTTTTAAATTAAATGTTCCCTCCTGGTGAAATGACCTGCCCAACTCAATCCGAGCAGCTGAGTCCTTAGCCATCTTTAGGAATCGGCTTAAAACACATCTCTTCCATCTTTATTTGACCCTCTAACTTTTTCACTCACTATTCTAATTCTATTAAAAAAAAAAAAAAAAAAAAAAAAATCTAACTACCTTTTTAATCTTTTTTGTATTCTATCTATTTTCTTTTCATTTATTATACAATTATAAAAAAATACCTCTAACACTAGCTTGCTCTATTCTTTTTCTATTCTATCTGTTTTCTTTTTATTTATTATATTATTTAAAAGCCCTTGCTACGTATACTGTGTTTAGGTTAACTGAGACTTGTTATACCACTTATATATCATTGCTCTTTTGTTGTTTTTGATTGCTTCCATTGTCCTCATTTGTAAGTCGCTTTGGATAAAAGCGTCTGCTAAATGACTAAATGTAAATGTAAATAACGAATACTCATAAAATGCAGAAGTTTTCTCTGATTCACTTCTTCTATAATTCACTTTACTGCATTGTCTTCAAATGTTGTGATGAATTTGCTCTGGTTTTATTTGGAGAGTATATGTTGTTCTGTACTTTGACTTCTGCTCGGTTGAGCTGTGTTGAGGTCGGCTGCTGGTCCTGCTGGGTCTTGTTTCGGTGTTCAGTGTTGCTGTATGTTTTGTGAATTAATATGCCCTGATTCTTTGCTCTACTGAACTGTGTTGTGCTGCCATATGCTACAAACATGAACACGCATGAAACACGCACAAACTGCAGATCTCTTCCAAAGCCTAGTGAGGTGCCTCGCTGTCTACTACTGACACAGGCAGAAGGTTCTCTTAAGTGAACCTCGTAAGTAAATTATTTGGAACATTCTGCAAACGCATCAACACCAGTAGTGCTCTTCACGGGGCACTTGATTAACAATTGATTCTAGTATGGTCAGACATTCGCATTTTGCTAATTTTTTAATGCCACACTCTAATAAGCATAAATAGATAATTATTAATTTGATCAATATTATAATAAAAGTATTGCATGTAGATTATGGTGTATGTATTTAACCATGTCATATATATATACACATATGTATGTATATATAAACAATTTTCTTTTAAATGTATTAAAAACAATAGAAAATAACTAAGAAAAAAATAGATAGGTATAGAATATTTTTTCATAAGTTTATGTAATTATAATTAAATTACAGTTGCTTGCTATAATTTTATATATATATATATATATATATATATATATATATATATATATATATATATATATATATATATATATATATGTTTGTTATATTATGCGTCTGTTTTTATATTAAACATTGTTTGCTTTCAAAAGTACTGAAACAATTTTATATATATAATTAAAAAAAGTACATGTAATAAATTTTCATTATTATATGTGTGTGTGTGTGTGTGTGTGTGTGTGTGTGTGTGTGTGTGTGTGTGTGTGTGTGTGTGTGTGTGTGTGTGTGTAAAATATTTGTAATTTATAAACAAAATATTGAGTCAATTTTTAAAACAATTTTTAATTTAAAAAAATTAAGTAGTTTTATTTTATTAAATTATTTAAATTACAAGTTTTTTATATGTATGTATAAACATAAAATTTTCATAGTATATGATAACAATACATTAAAAAAGTATAATAATTTATAAATAGACTTAAATAATAATAATAATAATAATAATAATAATAAACATCATTAATTAATTTTATGTATACATATTATCGTATTTGTATATCAATAAGATTGTCTCTATAATATCTCTCTATAATATCTTCATAAGTCTCTCCTGCTATTTCAACAAAGCATATTTTATATTATTCAGCTACATTACGTTATTATATTTATTTACATCAGCAGAGTTCAATAAACAGCAATTTTCAGAACATACATGTTTGTAATGCATTAAAACATGTGCATGATGAATTAATGTAAATTGGATTTGGAATATTATTTGAACCGAATTCCACATCGCAAGAACTGCAGGACTTAAAGGCATTTTTATTCTATGGCAGTTCATTTTACTGAAGTTTATAAACTGTTCTTTGAAACCCCTATTTAAGGGGCATTTTGTCCCAAGTTCTTTTAGTTCCCCCTTGTCTGTGGTGCGTTCGGCCTCTAAACTTTGAGATCCATCAGGGTTATTGGTAGTTCTTTTAAAAGCTTTGCTGTGCATAAAATTTTCCGCACATACAGTAATACAGTATTTCACCCAACATTCATCTGGCCTGGAAAGGGCAGCTAAACGTCTCTGTTTGCAGAGAAAATACAAATGCAACTGCTCTTTTAGTAAACTTGCACATCCCTCTCTCTTGTCAGATACAATCCCCACTAAATGATAACCCATCATGCTTTGCATTCTCAGCCCTGATTGGAGGGTCGATGGCAGATTTAAGCAGAGGTGAAGGAAAGCAGCAGGAAACATGAATCAGCGGAGCGATTCGGCTCTACATCTCCTGCTGTCTGGCAGTGTGTGATGCTCTCGAAATGGGACGCACCGCTGCTCTTCTGCTCGATAGAGCAACTGCTGAGACACCAGGCTCCTGCTGGAGATCGATGCTAGCTAGACTATTCTGCTCACACAGGAGTTTATGTCCCATTAAACTATGCGGATGTGTTCCAATTGGATCAAGCGGCACATTTTATCAGAATCCACAAAGGGAGGATGATTCTTTTGCCCTGTCACTGAGAGATAAACTTTAGATGGATGCTAATGTTTGCTGTCCACTCCAGAGATCACCTCTCATAATCACCTAAAACATTTAGCGATAACCAGCCTGTCTTATCAGTGTATTTCTGAACGACCCTCTCAGCATAGGACACTGTTATATGATATGACAGCAATATCAGACTATGCCAGACTGTACATTTGCTGTTTCGATTTCCCCTGTGTCGCATCCTGACATTACAGCAGCTGCTGTATATCTGTACTGAAATCAAAGACAGTTGACAAAACCTAATATGGATTTCACTTCTCCACTTTTCAGGACATAACAAAATATTGGCTATATTTGGAGTGAAACGATACTCCTTAAAAAGTAGTATATACTGTATAATAGCTATAATAAAAAATACAAATAAAAAGTAGTCTTGGTATGTGAAATAGTGCACGATATACCAGTAAATGTTTAAAATAATTGTATGCTATATATTGTCACATAATTTCATTCCTTTGCATGTTCAGTTTAGCAAGTGGCATCAAGTAATCATATTGGAAATAAACATGCTTTAATTTAATTTAATTTAATTTTATTTTATTTTATTTTATTTTCATAGCATGGAATAATGCCTCACATTGTTGCTTACAGGTTTTAAAGAATATTTAGCCTCACAAAAAGCTCATAGATATTGCATGTTCAATTTAGCAAGTGACATCTAGTAGTTACAGTGGGTACGGAAAGTATTCAGATCCCCTTAAATTTTTCACTCTGTTATATTGCAGCCATTTGCTAAAATCATTTAAGTTCGTTGTTTTTCCTCATTAATGTACACACAGCACCCCATATTGAGAGAAAAACACAGAATTGTTGACATTTTTGCAGATTTATTAAAAAAGAAAAACTGAAATATCACATGGTCCTAAGTATTCAGACCCTTTGCTCAGTATTTAGTAGAAGCACCCTTTTGATCTAATACAGCCTTTTTGGGAAAGATGCAAGAAGTTTTTCACACCTGGATTTGGGGATCCTCTGCCATTCCTCCTTGCAGATCCTCTCCAGTTCTGTCAGGTTGGATGGTAAACGCGTTGGACAGCCATTTTCAGGTCTCTCCAGAGATGCTCAATTGGGTTTAAGTCAGGGCTCTGGCTGGGCCATTCAAGAACAGTCACGGAATTGTTGTGAAGCCACTCCTTCATTATTTTAGCTGTGTGCTTAGGGTCATTGTCTTGTTGGAAGGTGAACCTTCGGCCCAGTCTGAGGTCCTGAGCACTCTGGAGAAGGTTTTCGTCCAAGATATCCCTGTACTTGGCTGCATTCATCTTTCCCTCAATTGCAACCAGTCGTCCTGTCCCTGCAGCTGAAAAACCCCCCACAGCATGATGCTGCCACCACCATGCTTCACTGTTGGGACTGTATTGGACAGATGATGAGCAGTGCCTGGTTTTCTCCACACATACCGCTTAGAATTAAGGCCAAAAAGTTCTATCTTGGTCTAATCAGACCAGAGAATCTTATTTCTCTGTTTTTTAGCAAACTCCTTGCGGGCTTTCATGTGTCTTGCACTGAGGAGAGGCTTCCGTCGGGCCACTCTGCCATAAAGCCCCGACTGGTGGAGGGCTGCAGTGATGGTTGACTGCATCTCCCGACTGCATCTCTGGAGCTCAGCCACAGTGATCTTTGGGTTCTTCTTTACCTCTCTCACCAAGGCTCCTCTCCCCCGATAGCTCAGTTTGGCCGGACAGCCAGCTCTAGGAAGGGTTCTGGTCGTCCCAAACATTTTCCATTTAAGGATCATGGAGGCCACTGTGCTCTTAGGAACCGTAAGTGCAGCAGTAACCTTGGCCAGATCTGTGCCTTGCCACAATTCTGTCTCTGAGCTCTTCAGGCAGTTCCTTTGACCTCATGATTCTCATTTGCTCTGACATGCACTGTGAGCTGTAAGGTCTTATATAGACAGGTGTGTGGCTTTCCTAATCAAGTCCAATCAGTATAATCAAACACAGCTGGACTCAAAATGAAGGTGTAGAACCATCTCAAGGATGATCAGAAGAAATGGACAGCACCTGAGTTAAAATATATGAGTGTCACAGCAAAGGATCTGAATACTTAGGACCATGTGATATTTTCAGTTTTTCTTTTTTAATAAATCTGCAAAAAAAACAATTCTGTGTTTTTCTGTCAATATGGGGTGCTGTGTGTACATTAATGAGGAAAAAAATTAACTTTAATGATTTTAGCAAATGGCTAGAATATAACAAAGAGTTAAAAATTTAAGGAGATCTGAATACTTTCCGTACCCACTGTATACTGTAAATAAACATGGTTATTTGCTAGTTTCATTTAGTTTAGTTGTATTTATTTAGTTCATTTTATCTTATTTACATTTTAATTATATTTCTATTTAAATTATATATTAATGAAAATTATTTAATATTTTTATATATTTTAATAACACCACTGATAATAACTGGATGCCACTTTTAAATCAACATAATGCCTGCAGTTCCACTTACTATTTTTAAAGAATAGTTGGCATTCTTTATTCAGGCCCATTACCAGCATAGACACTGAGAGAGACACTCAAACGAGCAGGTTAATGATCTGGACTGGAGTATTAGGCTGTTTTTTTCTCCTTGTGTGGGCTGACGGAGGTAGGATTTCAGTGGGTTTGACTGTAAAATGACCTTGGGAAACAGTACATGAACAAACTCGACCTTAAAGAAGCGGAAGCTGGACAGGACACATCTTACTGCGTGGGAAAAGAAATCACACTGTTCTCCAGAAGTGATGATGAGTTAAACTGTTTGAAGTTAGGCAGAGATACAGCCGATTGGCTCGGTGAAAGGATTCTCTCCATCTGGTTCAGCAATGAAGCCAAAAGCAGCTCTGTCAGATGAAAAGATGAAAGCTTATTATTTTTGATAGATGGTTCCAGTTTAAAGCCTCTGGGATAACATGACCAGCCTGAAAGGGTCATCAATGGGTCTTGTAAAGTACTAGTGGCCATTGTAGATCATCTGTGAGACTGAAAGAGCTCATGAGTGCACTTTGTCTAGTGTGAGAGCAGCATCAAATAGGTTTCTTTTGCCTGGTCTAATCACATCTGCTATGGTTTCCGCCCTGCTTTTTCCGACAAATAATCTCAGCCAAGATTTGATGGAGCATTTTACCCCAAATCTACTAACGAGGGTCATTCAGAATCGAAAAATCAGCTCAATTTCGTTTCAGTCTGAATGTGAAAATCCAACAAGATGCTGAATTGGAATGCAATTTGGAAATACAAGAAAATGATTTTACTAAATTAAAATTTAAGTACAGCAGTCATCCTACAGAGATTCTTTTTTTTCTTGGAGGTCACCAGGTCACTTTGGTTCATCACTAACAGGCAAAACTACTGCTGGATACACGTTTGATGGACTTGCCAAAATCATATCACAAATGACGTGACAATATGTATACATAAAATTAACAAATGAACGGTATATTGAAAGTACAGTGACATTTTATTCTTATTTTTTGTGGCTAAACAATATATTATTATTAATATATTAATACATAGTGTATTATAATATTAATATTAATAAAAAATACATTATTTGACCTTAGACCACTAAACCAGTCTTAAATGTAAATTTCTTTAAATTGAGATTTACACATAATCTGAAAGCTGAATAAATAAGCTTTCAATTGATATATGGTTTGTTATGATAGGACAATATTTGGCCGAGAAATTTACAAAATAACTTCATGGAACATGATCTTTTCTGATTCCTGAAATTATGTTTGCTAAATCAATTCAAATCCGATTCAAATTCAGCTATCCACTCACTCTATTCATTCACTTCTAAATGGCATTCAGTCCTGCGAGCTGCGTTGTATTATATGATGAATTTAGTTGTATTTACAATTTCCCATCAATCTCAAATGCGGTCTCCATTTTCCGGCCTCCATATTTCAAATGAGAGTCAAGCTAGTCTTTCACTCAAAACAGAACAAGCCCTTCTTATCTCTGTGGCAACATATCAACTAGATTCCAGGCCTGCAGGACTGTGTTTCTGTCAGCTTAGATCTCCGCCGTTCTCAGGTTCAAGATCCCGATAGTGAAATATCTTATTCCTTCTCAAACACAACACACTGGAGGATATCTCATCCAGTTTGTGGCAAAAGAAATTATACTTCATTGCTTTTGAGGTGTTTTAAAGATACACACATTGTTCTTTGGCTGACCTGAATGTGCCTCTTTGGTTGAACAGAAACATTGGGCCGGGTCGTCAGGCAGACCAACCTGTTCGTCTCAGAGAGCTGGATTCTGACTGGATGACAGGGTGGCGGGGCGTAACCTACCCTTGCAGGGGACTGATTGGCCGGAGTGTGTTGATGAAAGGCACACTGCAGCCGTGTGATTCATGCAGAGATTATCTCTATCTGTCACAGCCTTATGTGGAAAACTAATCGCACGTGTGGATATCGATCCCATCACTGCTGGGACACGTGGAGGAAGGACAGGCGGTCTGTTACCCTCATGTTGCGGTGAATTCATCAATGAGTCTCTTTATGCTGATGTCCTACAAAAAAAGGGACCATGACTACCAAAGTTTATGACAAAACACCATAATTGCTGCTAGAATTTTGATAATTGATTATCAAATTTCTTCAGTTAATCTGATTTTTAAAAATTAAAATGTTGTTTTTTATTTAAGGGGAAAAAAAAAATATTTAACATCCTGGCCCATGTTTACCAATGTGCAAACTGAAGGTGATATAAAAACACACCCACACATACATATGTAAATTGTAATTTAAAATTGACTATAATTTATATATATATATATTATATATATATATATATATATATATATATATATATATATATATAAAAATTATAGTCATTATATTATATTGTATTAGAAATATATCTAATATATATTATTAATGATATTAGAATAGTATAGGAATATAAAAATTAAATAAAATGTGAGATATAAGAAAATATCATTACATATAAATTTATAATTATTATTTATATTATTATAATATGTATAATATAATATTTACATGTTTACATGTTAATATTCATATTCTCGCTCATATTCTTTTGTTTTTTGTTTTTTATATGGGTAAGAGAATATAGATGGAGTGTTTGCCTGAGACTGAATTGATATTGATCAAAAACATAATTGCATTGTCTTCAATAAATACACATAAATGTCATCTTATGCTTGTCACGTGCTATACGCAGTGCAAGCTAACCTTCTTTAACGCAATCCTCGCAGATGGATGTAAGAGGGAAAACAGAAACAGCCTGGACAGGAAGACAGGGTGGAGGAAGAGCAAACGAAGAACATTCTGTTTGCTTTTCGTGAAAGGGCAAAATAATCTTAATAAAATCTTAATGAGGGACACTGGCAGTCCAGTCAGGCCCACTCATTCTCCGGCAGGCTGCACGTCACAGCTGTCCCTCCCACACCGCCGTGTCACTGGACAAGACCCAGAACTGAGTGCCAGCAAAGCCCCTCTCAAAACATTCTGTGAGCATTACAGTTTACGTCTCATTCTATGTAGCAGCTTTATTAACGACTGATCAATGCACTTTATTTGCTGTTGCCTGCTCTATTCTTTTGTGCTCTATTCTATTCTGTTCGGTTCTGTTTTGTTACAGTTTGGGGTCAGTAAGATTTTTTTATTTGAAAGAAATTAATAGTTTAATTCATCAAGGATTCATTAAGTTGATCAGAAGTGACAGTAAAGACATTTATTGTGTTTCCACAAAAAAAAAAAAAAAAAAATTAAACAGCATTGTTTTCAAAATTGATAATAATGATAAATGTTTCTAGAGCAGTAACTCAGCATAACTGGATAATTTCTGAGAGATCATGTGATACTGAAGACTACAGTAATGATGATGAAAATTCAGCTTTGCATCACAGGAATAAATTACATTTTAAAAGGTGTTAAAAAAAAAGTTATTTTAAATTGTGATCATATTTCACAATATTACTTAATGCAAGTGATTACTGCAAACCACCTGGAATCAGGATATAATATATACATATTCCAATCTGTTCTGCTCCATTCTTCTCTGTTAAATTCTATTCTATTCTATTCTATTCTATTCTGTTCTGTTCTATTCTATTCTGTTCTATTCTGCTGTCTTTTTGATTCCACTTTATTCTGTTTCTGCATGTGTAGGTAATATATTCTAATTCTTTTCTTCCCTGTTCTTTTATTGCATTCTATTTTGCTCTTCTATTCTGTTCTCTTCTTCACTGCCCTGTACTATTCTCTTCTGCTGTTCTTTTCAAATCTACCCTCATCTGTTCTAATCTATCCAGTCTGCTCCATTCTGATTCTAATTTGTTTAGTTTTGTCCTCTCTGTGATGAATCCTTACCGTTTTCTAAGTGACATTTTGCAATGTTCTTCTCTGATGAATCTTGCAGGCTCTTTTTTTCTCTCTCTGTGCTTTTTTGCAGCCTCGGGCCCTGGCTATGCTCTGATTGGTTTTATTAGGAGGGGGTTAAACACTTGGATGCCGGCTTCCTATTGGCTTTCATAATAAAGAGGTTTTGCACATAAATGATAGTGGAGCAATTTCCTTTTCATTTAATCTGGAGGAAAGTAAAGTGCCTCCATAAGTGTATCATTCCGTATCAGAATGGCCAGCACTTGTATATTCATCACAATATCCCCCTTTTGAGGTTAAAACAGAACATGGGTTGTTTAATGTAGAACAGAGTGGCTCAAAGGAATACTCCACCCGAAAATGAAAATTTTGTCATTAATCACTTACCCCCATGTTGTTCCAAACCCTTAAAAGCTTTGTTCGTCTTCGGAACAATTTAACAATTTAAGATATTTTGGATGAAAACTGGGAGGCTTGTGACTGTCGCATAGACTGCCAAGTAAAGTACACTGTCAAGGTCCAGAAAAGTATGAAAAGCATCATCAGAATACTCCATATACATACAGTAGAAAACATATCCTTGTGGTGGGCTGACACAGAAGAGACTATACGCTGCCTGCGTACAGCTCAGATTCGCCAAAATAGCGCTACGCTGATGTGGAGTGACACAGAGGAGACAAATTGTTGAATAAAGTCTTTATAAATGTTTTATTCGCCTACAAAAAGTATTCTCGTCACTTCATAACGTTACGGTTGAATCACTGATGGCAGATGGACTATTCTGACTATGCTTTTCATACTTTTCTGGACCTTGACAGTGTATTTTACTTGGCAGTCTATGCGACAGTCACAAGCCTCCCGGTTTTCATCCAAAATATCTTAAATTATGTTCCGAAGACGAATTAAGCTTTTACAGGTTTGGAACGACATGGGGGTAAGTGATTAATGACAAAATTTTCATTTTGGGGTGGAGTATCCCTTTAAGGACACCCTCAAGAGTGCAATATATAACTCCAGAAAGAAAGAAAGCAGAAGTGAACAGTTTTAGAAAGTTAAAGTGATTGTTCACCCAAAAATAAAAGTTCTGTCATATTTACTCATAATCATGTCTTTCCAAACTAGTATGACTTTCTTTCTTCTGCTTTTTTGTCATTTTTACAGCTTGACAGCATCTGTTGACATTCACTTGCATTGTAAGGGAAGAGAAGACATTGTGCTTGACATCTCCAATTGTGTTTTACGGAAGAAGGAAAATCATAGAGTGTGGAACAACATGAGGGTGAGTAAATGATGACAGCATTTTCATTTCAACAGGTTTACATTTCTTTAAAGCAAGGTGCACTTTAAAGGAATAGTTCACCCAAAAAATGAAAATTTGCTGAAAATGTACTCAACCACCAGGCTATCCAAGATGTAGATGAGTTTGTTTCTTCATCAGAACAGATTTGGAGAAATGTAGCATTACATCACTTGCTCACCAATGGATCCTCTGCAGTGAATGGGTGCCATTAGAATGAGAGTCCAAACAGCTGATAAAAACATCACAATAATCCTCAAGTAATCCACACAACTCCAGTCCATCATTTATTTTGTTTGTTGATTCTCAAATCTTGTGAAGACTTTAAGAAACAAATCCATTAAGGAATTTTAAACTCAAACTTGTGCTTCTGGCCAAAATATGAGTCCATATTCCATAATAACTTTCTCCAGTGAAGTCCATCCCCTGTTGTCCTCTCACATCAAAATCCATAAGATGACATCAAAAGATGTTTTTATCAGCTGTTTGGACTCTCATTCTGATGGCACCCATTCACTGCAGAGGATCCATTGGTGAGCAAGTGATGTAATGCTATATTTTTCAAAAAAAATTCTGATGAAAAAAAATGGTTGCATGGCCTTTGGATAAGAATATTTTCAGCAAATTTTCATTTTTGATTGAACTATTCCTTTAATACGACAAAGTGTGTGTGACTTTTTCCTTGTCATATATCAGTAACCACTGTACCACAGGAACCACAGGCAGCATGGCAGATCTTCACACATGCAGAGTGGAAGCCATTTTCATATTTTATTAGTGTAGATTACGCAATCAGTGAGAGGAGGAAGAGTCGTTCAGGTCTTCTAGTGAGAGGAGCAGAAAAGGCAATCGATTGGAGAGAAAAGGGGATTGAAAGGGATTGAAGGCAAAATGAAAACATGAGAGAATACTTATTCAACACCTACAGTCGAGAATCACTGAAACCAGCGCTCTTCCCAAATCAACAAAAACTCTAATAACATTGGATAGAAGTTTGGATGAGCAAAGAACAGAGGAACATTGATTATAGTTGCAAAAGCTGCTTATAGGTCACCCAAAAAAATTAATTTGTCATCATTTATTCCCCCTCATGTCATTTTAAACTTGACTTTCTGTATTCTGTGAAACACAAAAGGAGATCTTTTGAAGAATGTTCTCGTTGCTCTTTTTCATATGAAATATTGCCTCCAAGCCTGAAACAGGTCAAAAAGTACCATAAAAATAGTTCATGACTTATATATGTATTCCTATACACTACTGAGTCTTTAAACTTTTTTAATATTTTTGAAAGAATTCTCTTATTTTCAAATATATCTTATGATCTTTTATCTTATTGTGATGTTACTCATTGGTCTGAGCACCCAAAACTAAGGTTGAGCTCTGTGATTTTATTTTTTTCACAAATATATATTATGATCAAAAATATATTAAAAACAATAATATTGTGAAAAATTATTACAATTTTAAATAAAAAAAAATATATATATATTTTTATAATTTAAAAAAAATATTAAGAATTTTTTAATAAAAGTTATTTTGTGTTTACTGTTGTTCTGGAAATTTTCTGGATTTAATAATCTGTAACATTTTAAATGATCTGATTTTTTTGTGGATTTATTTGAAACATTTACTGTCACTTTTGATTATTTTAATGTGCCCTTAATGGCTCCATAAAAGTATTAATTTCTTAAAAAATAAATAAATAAATAAAACTTGCTCTAACCAAACTTTTGAATGTTAGCGTGTATGTATATATATATATATATATATATATATATATATATATGTATATATATATATATATATATATTTTTTTTTTCAGTCTTCATGTCCTCTATTTGTATTATTAAACAGGTCAGTTTAGATGGTGCAATAAGAGTGTAATGTTCCACCCGAGAACCACTGAGGAACCCACCATAATAATGTTAAGAAGCAAATGAGGCAGAGTGTTTTATTTACACACACTCTCTCCTAAACTGCAGTTCTTACTCTCCCCTGCAATTAATGCAGCTGTTTTGATGGATGACATCAGCGTGAATTAGATGTAAGTTTGTGGGGCCATTACGGTTCAGCCTGATAACCTGTACGGGAGTATAATAGGCAGACAATTTTTCCTTGTTTGTTGATCATTAGTGGTAATTAAGACTAATCTCTCTCCATCTTTCAAACTTAGTAGGAACATTTGTAACCATGGTGACTGTTATGATCTCAGGATGGCGTGAGAAGTGTCTATGTCTTGGATTTGCAGTGATTTGTGGGAAGCTTCCTAGTAAATACTTGGTGGTGACACTTATAGCGGCCCAAGGTCAGTCCAAACCAAACACCCTTGTGACATTTCATTGAAACACTGGAGGACCTTCCTCCCGGGCCGACACTTCGGCTCCCTTCAGTGATAATGGCTTAATAAAAGATTTAACAGGCCTCAGCATTGCAGTCCTGTGGCCATAGAGACGGACTCTCTGCTCATCTCGTCACGCTAATTGATATTATTATGTGTCTAGAGCTTCAGGAGAACTTTAAGGGTTCAGATACGCCTGCTGAGATCTAAACTGAACATTTTGGGGGATGAAGAGATTACATTTTATCTCTTATATTCATGATGAACTAGTGGTGGGCACCACTAGACACCCACAGCTCAGTGAGGTTACCCATAATGCTCTGTTTGAAATGGAGAGGTGCGCCATCTGTTGGTGAATGTGTTTATCGTGGTGCTAAAAGTGTGGGAGTGAAAACTGTAGGTAATGAGGTGAAAAGTAGGAATGAGTTTAGAAGCCCACAACAATTCAAGCAGGAATGATTTGGGAGGACACCATAATTCATTGCCTTTTATGCCAAAATATGTCATAAAAACTTTTTATTATACTTTTTGTATTATACTACAGTTAAAAATAAAATAATTATTATTTGTGTAAAACAATGTTTTTTTTTATTTATTTTTTTTTTTTTAAGTATTATTCTTGTTGTTAACATTCTGTGCATACTAAAGGTATTACAATGTCTTTTTGGACGTGTTACCATGGCAATGCCATTGTTGTTTAGTGATTTTTTTATAAAAGTACAATATTTTTTAAAGAAATTAATACTTTTATTCAGGAAGGATACATTAAACCAAACATTAAATGTGCTTTTTTTTTCTTTTTTTTCTGTTCTTCAAAAAATGCTGAAAGAATGATCACAAAATATTAGGCAGAACAACTATTTTTAACATTGATAAGAATATGAAATGTTTCTTGAGCAGCATATCAGCATACTAGAATGATTTCTGAAGACTGGAGTAATGATGCTGAAATTTAGGCTTTGGTTGTAGGATGTAGTTTTTATTCTTTGATTTATTGGAATAGATTGCATTTTTTTATTTTTTTTTTTATTTTTTTTATTTTTTTTTTCTGTATATATGATCAAATAAGTGCAGCCATGGTGAGCATAAAATATTTTATAATTATATTTTTTTTTTTTTTTTTAGTAGAATTTGATATTTGTTAAATTAAATTTATATATTAGACTAAATACAAAAATAAGAACATCTCTGAGACATATTGTACATTTTTATTTATTGGTACTCACTCCAAACATCAAGTGAGGCACAGGAGTTTGAGTGTTCACACTGCCACCAAACAACACACTGGAGGCAGATAGCGTTGTGCAACAAGACAAGTGACACAAAACAGTTTCACAGGAAACAGTGTAGAAAAGAGCTGTCTGTTAGGATGAGATGTTTAGCGGTGACTCTGTGCAGGGGTTGAACTTGTCATGTTACTGCTTTTCCTGTACAGACACTAACATTATGACATGCTGGTCTGTCATATTAACCTGCAAATGTCATTTATTATATCTCACAGAGTGTTGTGAATGCAATTAATCCAATGCTTAAATGCTTAAATTAAACTAAAGTCGACATGAAATGAGATTCACAACCTGTTTAACTTCTGTGACTTATTTTTTTCAGTGAAACAGGGCAGAACTTCAGGAAGTCCCACTGGGAAATGATTGGATAGAGAAAAGAGGGTGTTTCTGTACCAGACTGGAGTCTGGAATATGAAAGTTAGGAGCATTTTTATCATAAAGGTAATGCTTTTCCCCCACAAAAAAAACTATAGTTATGTGCTATGTTTGCCCGAATCTTTATGTATTTGCTATGTGGAGAAAGTTACACATTGATGAAATATATATAAAATATAAATATTTTTCATGGTGACTTAAAGACAGAAGCCAGAGTTTTGGCATGAGATTTAACCAAACTGCGCGTTTATATGTGTTCAAAAGTTTGGGGTCAGTAAGATTTTACTTTTGAAAGAAATTAATACTTTATTCAACAAAGGATGCATTAAAATTTATCAAAATTGACAGTAAAGACTTTTATAATGTTTCAAAAGTTTTCTGTTTCAGATCAATGCTGTTCTTTTGAACTTTCTATTCATGAAAGAAAATGTATCACATTTCCACAAATTAAGCAGCACAACTATTTTCATTAATAATAATAAGAAGAAATGTTTCTTGAGCAGTATATCAGTCAATTAGAATATTTTCTGAAGGATCATGTGACACTCTAGACTGGAGTAATGATGCTGAAAATTCAGCTTTGCATCACAGGAATAAATTACATTTAATTTACATTACAGCCTTGTTGAGCACTCAAACAAACTTACCCAAATTTTTGAATAGTAGACTGTGCATAAATAAGATTTGGTGTACAATAAGGCTCTTGAACATTCATCCACTCACATAACATCCTCCTTTGAATGGGTCAGTAAGGTCACATGACCGTTGCCATTCTAACAAATCTCTTATTAATTAAAGAAAACAGGACTGGAACCGAATTCTAATTACAAATAAATCTTTGAGTCCAATAAAGCAGCTGAAATGTCAACTTATAGATGGGCTGTATGCTGGCCAGGTATTATGGGTATGATTAATACATGTAGAAAAAAAAAAGGCTGAGAGTTTACTGGTACTGTGACATTAAAAACTGCGGTGGAGTTACATGATGGTGACCCTCTCAGGTGAAACGTGGGCAGCGGGTCTCTCGTGGTTGGTGCGGCTCTGATTGGAGTCTAATCCACGCCTGATCCGTTTCAGCTTCCGGCTCACACAGGGAAGCAGCAACACCACTTTTCCAACAATCACTGTGACAGGCAGAACCAGGGCCAGGACAAAATTGGGTGGCATGTAGAAGCGATAAGAGTCCTCCAGAAACGCCCGCTGCCAGCCGAAGAGCAGAGCGTGGAACGTGGAAATGAGCAGGGCGATGTATCCTAGAGTGGACTGACAGGATATAGACACTTGTTTGACGTCTGATTTGTCTGAGGACCATAGAACACTGAAGCTGCAAGATTGGAGGACAGAGATTGTCTTACCTGGATAAAGCTAAACTCTCGCCAGTTGAGTGCATTGTGCACCGATGGAATGGAAGTGACAGCTAATAGAGAGAGGAGCCCCAATCCCATGATGCCAAAGGAAAGGTACATCTCCACTCTCCAAACTTCCTCTTCATTCCATGAGTTCTCTATGTTGGCATGCACCTACAGAGAAAGACAAAATAAGGTTTGTTTATAGGCTATATTTTTTATTTAAATTTTATTTTATTACAATATTTTACATTCAAGCTACCATATTATATATTGCCATATTCCTGTTAATAATTTTTTTGTTTATATAAATATAAGGTTATTTAGATATATAAATGTATATTAAAAATCAATTTTACATACACAAAATTATTTTAAATGTACAGTTTTATAGGGTTTGGTGCAAAATATATAAAACTGGGGAAACATTTCTTCTTCTTATTATTATTATTATTGATGATGATTATAGGATGATATAATGCTTATAAACAAAATAAATCTGAACTACAACTGAATTTGCTAAAACATATATTATTAATAACTTTAATAATAATAATAATAATATAGTTTCTATTAATATAATTGTATCTATTATTTGTGCATTTATATATTCATTTTATATGTTATTGACAATATTTATTATTATTTGTAATATTATTATTTCTTTTGTTTTGTTGTATCAGTATGTATGTATTTATCTAAATATTTATTTACATATTCATCTATGATGATTATTAACATTGTTATTAACACCGATTATTAATTATGATTAGTATTAATAATAACAACAATACATTATTTATTAATATTATTGTATCTCTATATCTATTTAATTATTTACTTTTTATGATTATGAGAATGATGTTATTATTAATTAACAATGACTATTATAAGTACAATAATAATAATTATAATAATACAATAATTAACAATAATAATGAAGTTTCTATTAATATCTTTGTATCTCTATTATTAATGTATGTATTTATATATTTATTTTTATATTTTATTAACAATTATTATTATTATTATAATCACTATTATTATGATATTAGCCAGACCCTCAAAATTTGTAGTAAAATAAAAATTAATAAAATAATAACCCCCCCCCCATATACAACAGTGTGGTCTCTGTGTATCTGAGATGTGTGAAACACACAGAGATGTTGTTATGGGATGTTTTGAGCATCAGGTATCTCTCTGAGCGTCTCATGGGCAGGCAGAGGCTGTACAGCACGTGAATGCAGCCAAAGAAGAAACTCAACAAACCAAGCTGTTTGCGGCTCTCCAGCCAGCCCTCCAGCCAGGGCGGGAAACGACGGTACTTCGTTCCGTAGATGAGCTGGTAAGCGGCAGCAAGCTGTCCTGCTAAATACACCAGCGCTAGCAGAACTATGGCCACTACAGGCAGCGTCCTGTTCACTATTTCCAGAGGAATCTTGTAGAAGAAACTCTGTCTGGTCTTCATATAAGGATGGATAATATCCCGTACAAAGGAGTAAGCGAAAAAGAAGATGGATAAGGCGACCGCGATCAGAACAGGTCCTTTCCAGGCGGTGAAGAGATGCAGTGGCATATTCTCGATCTCTTTGGCAGAAGAGAGGGCGCCCATGTCCACAGGGATGAAACTGAGCTGACGGGCCAGTTCAATGAGCTGCTGTCGAGCGTCCACTGAATTACTGCAAATATAGACCTGTAGAAAGAGATAACAAGCAATCAATAATCATTCCTTTCAAAACATTCATTAATTCACAGCAGCTGTTAGGCTGATATATTGGTGACCAAATCATTGTTGGTCACTTCC
This sequence comes from Cyprinus carpio, assembly GCF_018340385.1. Classification (NCBI taxonomy): domain Eukaryota; kingdom Metazoa; phylum Chordata; class Actinopteri; order Cypriniformes; family Cyprinidae; genus Cyprinus; species Cyprinus carpio. Next base: position 20,418,645 of record NC_056595.1, read on the forward strand.
AGGTTAAAATTAGATTTTGAATGTCAAATGTAGTCACAGACTGGATCCCACTATATATATGCATGATCGTTTAAAGTAGCAACAATTCCCTAGAACCCATAACTAGAGTGGAATTAATTCACTGAGTTTATAAGGTTTCAAAATTAGACTGTGAGATAAAAGCAAGTTTATGGCATGGCTGTAATGGATCTTTGATTGTGTTAATAAAATCTTTTCCTCTTTCAGCTCACAGAGCATCCACAGAGAGGGCAGCTCATCTTTTTATGATTCTAATCAGCTGCTCACAGGAAGTAAGACGTTTACTTTTACTGCTGGCTGGAAGAGGTCTCTGCTAATATGAGAAGACATAATCCTCATCATCATCTTCCACCTCCTCATCTTCATTCTGTGGACACTAATACACTTCAGGAGTGTCATTAGCATACTGAGGGCTATAATTTTTTTTTTTTTTTTTTTTGACCCACAGCATTTAGTACACTGTTGAACACAGCAGCAGGGTCTGTAATATTTTATTTTTGTTTTATTTTATTTTGCCTATACTGAAGTTATAGAGTTTTTATATTTAGTAAAACTAAAATTATAAAAAAAAATAAAAAAAAATGTTAATTGAAATAGTTATAGAGCAGTAAAACAGTGTGGATCTGTGTTGTTTAGTAAAAAACTAATTAATTGAAAAAAAAGCTAAAACAAGATGCAATTATTAAAAAAAAATAAAAATAAATGAGCAATATTGCCTTGTCAGTTAACTGAAATAAAATAAGTACTAACATTTCTGAAAATAAAACTGAAATAATAATAAAGCTGAACAGAAATAGTTTTAAAAAATAATTAAAATTACAAAATCATGCAACAGAATTACTAAAACTAAATTTGAAAAATAAAATAATAAATATTAAAGCTACTTCAAAATATTAATAAATAAATTTAAATACTAAAATTACTAAAAATAAAACTGAAATAAAAATAAATTAAAGCTGAACAGTAATATTTTTAAAAAATAATTAAAATGAAAAAAGCACATAAAAATTAATAAAACTCATAGTGAAAAAAATAAAACAAAACTAAAAGTAACTTCAAAATATTCATAAGTTTAACTAAAATTACTTAAAATATAACTGAAATAAACAAATTAAAAGCTGAACAGAAATATTTAAAATAATAATAATTACACATAATGCACATAACAGAATTACTAAAACTAAAATTGTCAAATAAAAACATAAAAAAGTACCTTCAAAAGTAACTTCAAAATATTAATAAATACTATAATAGTACAGAAATAATACTTAAATAACACTGGTACTGTATAGATCATAAGGACTGAAATTGAGTCCAGGTCGAGACACTGTGTCTGGGCTCAGATACAGATTGGACAGACTGTTCTGAAGTTCTGCCAAACAGCTGAACAGAAACATTGTGAGCAGTGTGTTTTAATTTGCCAAACTTGCAGCATGTTTAATCCATTAAGATATTCTTGAGTGTTGTGGCTATCGTAGTACACTGAATTTTGTACAACATACCTGTCGACTAGAGTCTCTGGGGCCGGACTGCATGGCCCAGGATGAGATCACATTGAAGCCTTTGACCACAATGGATTCTGGGAACAGGGAGGCTAGGTATTCTGCGTTTGATTCTGGATACTGGTTGATCCGTCTGTTGTTGCTGACATCCACCAGTATTTTTCCAGCCAGCAAATGCTTGATGTCCCAGATGGAGGAATAGTGCTCTCGGCGAATGGCCAGTAGCACAATGTTGGCCTTCCCCACTGCATCCTCATGATGGGTCACGTCTACCACGTGCGGGAATGACTCGGCCGCTCTCTTGGGCTGTCGGCTCCCCACCACCACGTGAAACCCGCTGCGGAGCAGCCGGAGGGTCAGGCTTTTGGAGAAGTCTCCAGAACCGATGATGCCGACCGTGGGCTTGCCGGATCCCTCTTTGGACACGTTCTTCAGCCCGTTTGGTAGGAAGCAGACTTTGGTGCTGGCCGGGCTGCTACCCAGCAAGGAAATAGAGTCCATTTTCAAGCCCGAAGCACCTCGTACTGGATCTTAAGACGCTATAATGGAATAATGCTTTGTTAAATGAAATATCAGATGCCTATTATTATTATCTCTTTAAATTTGTCAAGAACTTATATTTCACCCCAAAATAAAAAGACAAATATTTTTATATAATTATTTATTTTGATATGAAATATGACTGGAAACATCCTTTCCGGAAATATTTGTACAAAAAAAAAAAAAAAAAACACAGTACAACAAATACTACTATGATTTTAAAATGCATGTCATTTTAATTACTGTATTATACACTCACTGGCCACTTTATTAGGTACACCTTGCTACCAGGTTGGACCCCCTTTTGCCTTCAGAACTGCCTTAATTCTTCATGGCATAGATTCAACAAGGTGTTGAAAACATTCCTCTGAGATTTTGGTCCATATCGACAGGAAAGCATCACGCAGTTGCTGCAGATTTGTTCGATGCACATCCATGATGTGAATCTACCTTTCCCCCACATCCCAAAGCTGCTCTATTGGATTGAGATCTGGTGACTGTGGAGGCCATTTGAGTAAAGTGAACCCATTGTCATGTTCAAGAAACCAGTCTGAGATGATTTGAGCTTTTTGACATGGTGCATTATCCTGCTGGAAGTAGTCATCAGAAGATAGGTACACTGTAGTCATAAAGGGATGGACATGGTCAGCAACAATACTCGGGTAGGCTGTGCCAAGAAAATATCCCCCACACCATTACACCACCAGCCTGAACCATTGAGACAAGGCAGGATGGATCCATGCTTTCGTGTTCTTTACGCCAAATTCTGACCCTACCATCTGAATGTCGCAGCAGAAATCGGGACTCATCAGACCAGGCAACGTTTTTCCAATCTTCTTTTGTCCAATTTTGGTGAGCCTGTGCGAATTGCAGCCTCCGTTTCCTGTTCTTAGTTGACAGGAGCGGCACCCGGTGTGGTCTTCTGCTGCTGTAGCCCATCTGCTTCAGGGTTGTGAGATCAGAGATGGTATTCTGCATACCTTGGTTGTAACAAGTGGTTATTTGAGTTACTGTTGCCTTTCTATCATCTCTAACCAGTATCCCCATTCTCCTCTGACCTCTGACATCAACAAGGCATTATCATCCACACAGCTGCCGCTCAATGGATATTTTCTCTTCTTCTCTGTAAACCCGAGAGATGGTTGTGCGTGAAAATCCCAGTATGTCTGGCACCAACAACCATTCCACGTTCGAAGTCACTTAAGTCCCCTTTCTTCCCCATTCTGATGCTTGGTTTGAACTTCATTGAGTTGCTGCCATGTGATTGGCTGATTAGCAATTTGTGTTACCAAGCAACTGAACAGGTGTACCTAATAAAGTGGCCGGTGAGTGTATATATAATATCAAGTATTTTTAAATCATGGTGGTATGTCTTTTATTTTGTAGAAATGTGTCCGTCACAGCATGATTTTCATTATTGTATTACAGTGATGGGAATCTAATGACAATTATCACTGAGAATTTTGACAATTATAAATAATCTCCCAAGTAAACTATAATCTGGATGCATTATAGTAGTGAGAACTGAGTGGGAAATGTGCCTAATATAATATGTCATAATATAATAATAAAATATTAATAAATAATATAATTAATAAAATAATAACAACAACAATATTAATAATACCAATAATAATTCAGTAATAATTAGATAAATAATAATAAGATTACATTTAACATAGCTTCATTATTAAAACAACAACAACAAAAACAATATTAAGATCCACAGGTTGGATGTGTGTAATGTAGGGTTTCCTCATAAATTGTTGGAAAGGTATTCCAACAAAGAATACAGAATAGAATAGAACAGATTAGAATAGAATATCAATAATATAATCAAATTCTGTATTCCTCAATACCATGCCATTGAAATCTCAGAAAGGCTGTGTGACCTGTTAGAGTAGGAAAGGTGATTGTTTGCTCATATGAAAACAACAGAACATAATTGCATTTTATTATTATTATTATTATTCATCAAAGAAGATCAGAAACAATATCTATATATTTATATAATATCAGGGGCAGTTTGCTCTGTAAATAAAGCATTATGATGGTAGAATAGAGCATGACGCACCCTATTTATTTGTAACTGCGAAAAACATCTCAAGGTTATAATGTTACCTGTAATGGAATCTGCCGTGGCACCATCGAGCAAACCGATGCAGATGTGTGCGTCCCTCACCGGTGACTGTTTCCCCGCCCTCTGCCCGTTTGATTTGCCACGCTATAGTCGCATACAGAGAAACTACATCTCTTTCATTGGGTGGCAGATGTTTCTAAACAATAGCTGTTCTTTTCCTCTAGGGGGCGCGTGGAGGCTCAAAAAGAGAATTCTTTGTTGAATTTATTTCAAATGTCAGCACGCTTGTAATTTCAATGGATTTATTTGTGCACTTAACAGTGTAATCGTTTTAATCTATTAGTTTAGTTGGTGTTGACCCTGACTTACAGACGGAAATAAGTCCCAATAATCTTTATTATGCGATTTTGCGAAGCCTTTATCACGGACGAACGTGATTGGTTCACCCTGATCAGCGCTGAGAAAAAAAACAGTTACTACGTGACATGTGTCGTCATGAACAATATTTTATTCCTAAACAAAATAAACTGATATTGATACAGCCATTGTGTTAAACATACAATGTTAATACATAAAACAGCATTCGTTTGGCCGCTGAACCCTCCGGTCATCATAAACCATGCTTCTTGATAAGTTGCCGTTCTTGTTTTTTCTATTTCTATGGTTTTACGTGTTGTAGTGCTGCAGCACGAGCACGTCTCTGATCTGCTGTGTGAAGAATGCCCTCTGCAGAAGGATACACCTCTGGGTTGATCTAGGCTGGTTATAATGAACTATCACCATTATTGTGTCTTTGAGCAAGACACTTTGTAAAGCATGTTTAGCAAAGCTAAACTTTTCCTAAAAAATGCACATAAAATAAACGTAGGCCTAGCCTACACAAAATGCTCATTTACTCGTTTAAACCTGTTAAATATGCCAATTATGCAATATTAAATATGCACAAGTGATAGCGACCCCACAGAAAATGAAACATATAATGTGTTCAATAATTCACAACCTATTCCCATAACATTGTTTATTTAACAACATTTAAATATTTAAGTTGCATTTGGGGAAATAAACAAGTTTTGTGCCCGTTTTAAAATGTTTTATAAAAAGCCTAATAAAAAAATTCTGACAATTACCCCAGTATAAAATGGGTACCCCAGTATAAAATTATTATCAATGTGTTATAAAATTGTAAAATATAATATATATATATATATATATATATATATATATATATATATATATATATATATATATATATATATATATATATATATATATATATTTTTTTTTTTTTTTTTTTTTTTAATTGAGCTTGTTTTCTCATTTCTGTCCACAGTGAATTGCACATCACAGGTGAACAATGACATAGCAATGAATGCACTAGAACAAAACCCTTTCAGCCAAACGCTAATGACAATTTCATGTGAGAAGGATTGAAACAATTCATTAAAATTAAAAGCCCTGCTATGGGCTGTACAACAGATTACTGGAAAAACCTGCAAATAATGACACATCCCACTGTCTCTCACTCATCTGCTGGTTCAAAGGCCGAAAACACACAGTATACTGGTTCAGGATCAGTTGAAAATGTTAAACATGTGAATTTTCAGTTCAGAGATTAGTGAATAAAATCTAGAAAAATATAAATATATAGATAAAATATAGTATTTATCCATATATAGATATTTATCCATCTATTTAGATTCAGGCCTGCAAAGTACAGCATGTTGTTCGTGACCACAATGGTGAAAATCTCTTACTGTGCAGGGACGGGTAATGCTGCAGCACATCCTAGAGGAGTGTGTGTATGGAGGTCAGAGGAATATCATATGACTTGCTGAAGAGGATGTTAGTGTACAGTTTATGGGGTAAAGCTTGGTTTGAGGCATTATTTTGGAAGTGGTTGCTAAACCATGTTAAAAAAATGTGTTGTATCTGCAGATGTTAAATGGATAATTCAAACTAAAGATATTTTGAGGAACCCCATTGACTAATTGTATGGACAAAAAAATGTTGGATCCAGTGTTCTTTAAAACATTATTTTGTGTGTGTACTCCACTGGTGAAAATAAGCCATACAATTTTGAAGCAATTTTCCTGTTTCCTTATCTGTCTTGTCCAAACTTTCCAAAGTTTCTGATAGTCAATTTTAAAGGACTATTAAGAATATGATAAATTTTTGTCCTCAGGGAAAAGGACATCAGGGAAAGAGTGACTTGAAGTTTTCACTTTAAAAAACGTACAGTAATTGTTCTTACTTCACTCAGACTAGAGACTACTTTTTGAGCTCAACATACACACTATACCATCCTTTGATTCTGTTTCTGTCCTGTAAAGACCTCTGGAAAAACCTCTGACTAAACTAGTTGCAGCAGAGACTAAAATTATGTGTTTATTGCTCTTCATTAGTATTTTTGCATTAGGAATATTTGAATTCTGCTCTGCTGGGACTCTTCATGCACAGTGCAAAGTCGAGTGGTAAAGTAGCTACTCTTTTGTATTATTATTATTATTATTATTATTATTATTATTATTATTATTATATTTTTATATAAAAAAAGCTGCATAAAAGATTATGCAATTTTTAGTGTTAGATTTGCTTACATAATTTAAACAGTATAGGAAACATAAATGATTGTGTGCATTTGTTTATTTTATAATTATATATTTTTTTATATATCTGTAGATGTATTTGTTCAAAATTTAGTTAATATATGTATATATAATGTATTTTGGAGTTTTAGCTGTCCTGTATTTTTATAAAACTACTTATATTTGGTTATAATGTTCATACAATGTTTAATACATTTAATTTCTAAATATCATTATGAATTACTTACTTTAAATAATTTTCCCCCCTATATTTTGCCTGTTTATAGTTTTGTCACAAAAGTTTAATATTCAGGGGGAAATTACAATTCAGTTTTTTAGTACAATTATATAGTTTTATGTAACTACATAATGTAGATGTGGAGTTTAGGGAAATGCAATTTGATTGTACTATATTAATTTAAGTGGTCAGTGCAATAGCTTCGCTTTACACTAGATGGCAGCATTTGTATATAGTTTAGCTATATTGAGAACTTGTGTTTGGCTTTTCCCAGGTATTTCAGTCTCCCTTGCAGGAGTGTGTATGAAGCTCTGGTCACACAGATTAAAAAGTGGAGGACATTCTGAGCCTGTGCCACTTGAGGAGAGAAATGTCTCTACAAGGTGTGTGCTTTGACGTAAAGAGATGTGTTTATGTATCAATGTAAATTAGATTAATATTTTGCACTTTCTCTCTCTTGTGTAGTTGCAGTCTGCATCTGTGCACTTCATATCAGCGAAACACACAACTCCAGTAAAGAAATATGTTGATGACATCAACTTCAGACTCGTCTCCTATGGATTTTTCACAAACTGCCGTGTAAGTCTTTAAACAAACAATCGGCTATATTTGACTTAATTTTATATAGGAATATCACTTTTGACCAACCAAATAAGCACCAACTACTGTAACCTCTACAACTTAATAATGGAAGGTAAAATAGGTCAAAAGACAAAACAACAGGCTGCATCTGATTGAAACAACATTAATGTAAAGACAAAACCAGCTTCTGAGGTTTATTGTCTGTGTGCAGGAAGTGGACTTACTGAAGCTCCAGGATACAAAGAGATCACCAGTGACTTCCTGTGCACCCAGCGCTCATCTGCTAACTGTACTGTGTACTAACACTGAAACATGATCATACTTTTTTATATCCAACTTTTTATATTAGATTTGAGGCCATTTATAATATCCCCAAAATTGACAAAATAAAATTTTAACTGATATACACATTTAAAAATGACAGACTCTTCCTGTGAACATGGAACAGGACTATAAGAGTTTTGAAATTAATTAATTATTTTATTAAACAAGGATGCATTAAATTAATCAGAAGTAACAGTAAAGACTTTTGCATTATTTTTATTTCAAAGAAACACTTCTTTTGAACTCATCATATATTATAATAGAAAACAGTTATTTTAAATTGTAACAGTTTTTCACAATAATACCGTTTTTACTGTATTTTTGATTAAATAGATGCCAAGGTGAGCATAAGATTTTCTTTCAAAATCGTTTTAAAACTGTAACAATCCCAAAGCTGCTTTTCCTTTTCTCTCTGCTGTCACTCTATAGAAGGAGAATGCCCCGCCCTCTATCACTGGCAAAAGCTTTAATATGTAATATTTCAATAGGAAATACACAAAAATTAACTGCACTTATCAAGGTGTTTTTTTGTTGTTGTTTTTTTAGCTGTCTTCCATTATATTTTTACGGCATATCCTATAATAGTTCAAAAATCAGAGATTCTGAGTTAGAGGTTCTTAAGTTGTTGCTATCATGTAACTCTTCTAAAAAAAGTCTAGTCTTTGTTTTATTCTTTGCTTGAGTTTTATGCTCCTTCTCTGTATTTTCCTTCTCTTTCAATACGGATGAGGGTGACATTTCATATGCTGTCCTTAGCACATTGTTTGGAGACAAATATAGCAGTTCTCAGTGGTGTTAGGCTCAGTGTTCTGCATGGACATTTTCTTTCTAAGGGCAGCAATATGCTCTGGTGGGTGCAGCCATCCATCATGGATGTCTTGCACTCATCACTGGAGTCCTTCTGCCTGATGCCATCAGTCTCTCAGTCTGCCGCAGTAGCGCTTTGTCACCAGTAGAGGGAACTGTTTGCAAGCGTTTTTCGGTACAGTAGGCAACATTTTTGATTAGATAAATATCTAAAAATTAATTTAATTAATTAATATTGGATTTTAACTGTTTTCATTTTCTTCCCTATCATAACTAATATTTTACTTAACAATTTTTTAGGTATACATCTTTTTACTTTTTTTAATGATTATTTTCTCAGTTTTCGCAACTTAGTATTATTTTTGGTTATCTATTTTTATTATTAATAAAAATGCTGTGACATCCCACATACATACTGGAGGTCAAAGATGTAACCCATATATTCAATATTGGGGTTGACCAAAGGTTAAATATGAGGTTAACTCTAGTGTGACCATGATGAGTGGGAATGAAAGAGACACAGTCTCTTGAGTGAAAGACTGAAATGGTCACTCTCAGGTGTGAGACGGTTAAGTAGCTGAAAGAAGAAAGGTACTCCATTACAGCCAGAATATTGCAGAGATTTTTCACATTTACTGAACCATTACTGTAGACTGAGAGACACAGTATTAAATAATGTCACACATGGAACCCACACAAACCTTTTATAAAACTGCAGAATCTGTTGATCTGTGCCAGGAGGAGTAGAACATGCTATGCCTGTAAACAAGAGATATAAAATTAAAGAAGACAGAAGATTTTGTGAGCCATTTTTAGCTCAAATTATCAATTCATTGAAGCTAGCTCAATTTAATTGATGTTATCCCTGTCATTTCTGCTTGCTGTCGGTTACTCTTTTCGTACTGTAATTTCCACACTAGGAGCATTTTGAATCTCTCTAAGAACAGAGTTAGTTGAATTTCAGCACTCCAGTCATCAACATTACGAAGTATATCATTGATGAAAGGGTGCACAATCCTTTCAAAACCAATTAAAGAGGCCTTAGCCTGCAGGGGTGGTGAGCGAAGGGCTGACAGGAGACCACAGAGGAACTCAGAAAGGTAATCAGTGGCTTGCTTTTGAACAATATTGAAAAGCACAACAGTATCACACAATAAATCACATTGAGCAGTGCAGGTTCTCAAGGACAAACAGGTCGTCTCCTTAAATACACCTTGTGACATGCTCACCTTTCTGTCTGCTGTCAGATTGTTTACTTATTTACAGTGAGTGTTAATGGCAGTATTGTTAGTTATTAAATCGTGGATTTCATCTATTTTATTGATTGGATGCCATTGTAGCACTGACAAACACTACAATGCTAGATTTTCCCTGACAACATTTGTGTAATAAAATCGCATGCCATCTGTATTTTCTGCCAGCTGGTAAGAATTCCGACGCAGAGGTGTCTGATTCGCAAATGACTCACACTTTTGAGTCGATTCTGTTCATTGAATTGAACAATCTGAATAGGTTTGTGATTCAGTCTGAATCTTTGAAAAGCCCATTAAATTGTATTAAAAACTATTAAAAGATACAAATATATAAATGTTTATTAATCATTAAAAATTATTTTTGAATTATAAATTTGTATCTATATTTTTTGCAGACAGTGCCTTTGTGACAGTGCAATGTTGTAGGGGTCCAAGCACTGAACCTTGTGGCATACCAGTGCAGAGATTACAGGCGAATGAATCTTTCCAGCTGACTAGTTACAACCTGTAACTCAGGTAGGATTCAAAGACATTGAAGTTGCACCTGAGGCACACCTATTAGTTTTGTTATTGGTGCTGGTGAGGATATTTTCATGTGATGTGGTGAATATCTACCCCACTTCTTTACCATACCACTTTTGCCCTCCAGTTTGGCCTTCTCCTAGTTACACTTTATAATACCATCATGTAAAAAAAATCTCTCCTGCACAATCAAACCTGCAGATGTCATTATACTGTCAGCACAGATTAAATTCTACTAGCATCATGGAGCGGCGTACATATCCAGAGGGCACATGGGGAGAGAGTGCTACCTGACAGCATTAGGCCTATCACCAGCACCCCTTTGACATCTCTTCCCTCTCACTAGTCCTGTCATCACCGATCTTGTCCCCTTCTCACAGGAGAAAATCAGAGGGAAAAACCCAACATGCTCTCTTACTGGGATGTATGAACTCAGACTGGAGACCATTAATCTGTTGCACCCAAGGTCTTCTTCACTTAAGATAAGTTAATTTACTTTTTCTTTATCTAGTCAATAAGAAAAAAAAAAGAACATCTGACCATTCACTATTGTTGTTGCTCATGTGATATTGATGGAACTATTTTTAAAAACTTTTATTTTATTTTCCATATTTATTTATTTCTATTTTGTAGACTGTATCATATGGAAACCCATTTCCAGCATATAGGAAAAAAGTGAGATCAAAATTGTGAGATACAGAGTTTTAACTAAGACATAAAAAGTTGAAATTATGAGATACCAAGTCATAATGCATTAAAATTGAGATAAAGTCATAATTATAATGAAAAAATTGACTTCAATTTGGACTTTTTTTGTCATAATTTCTACTTTTTGTGTCATAATTCTGATTATTTTTTATTTCATAATTATTTCCCAAAGCAAGATTTCTTCTTTTTTTTTTTTCTTGTGTGGTAGAAATGGGTCAGTATTTTGACTTTTTTACTTGTAAATTTGGCTTTTAAAGTCATAATTATCAAAATTTTTCACAATTGTGACATAGTACAGTATGTCATAATTTTACTTTATATCATAATTATAAGTAAGAAATACTTTCACCTTTTAAAGCCCTATTTATGATTTACTATTTTATTTTATTTTATTTTATTATGCTGAAATTGGCTTCCATAATATAAGGTAAGTTGGAAAACATTGCGAACAAAAGGGGGTAACAACGTTAGTAATATTTACTAACCAGATTTAAACTTATGTCAATAATACAGCTAAATGTGTCGGAGCATGTGCATTAACCACTAGGCCACATCTTAAACAGAACATTTTATGTTGTAATTTATAGATATCTGTCCTTTGCCACTGATTCATGCTCAAGCAAATGAAAGTGAACCATCAGTAAAATGTCTTTACCTTTTCATCTCTTTATGGGGTTCTGCATGAATCAGCCTCTATTAGAATGCTCAACAGATTGTCTATTTAAAGCATCCAGCCACTCATTTGCAGGAGTGGTTTGCCTGTGATATTATTTTCCTTTTAGATTCTCAGTGCATTAATGAAATCCTCACTCACATGATTTCATTTGGCCTGTGCGTTAATGGCAGAGGAAGTAATAATTACATTCAAATATTAATTCAGGCCCAGAGACAGAACCATGAATCATTAGCACTCGCTATGTCGAACAGAAGCTCCTGTCCCTTTTCTTTTCCCAGTGTCTGACCAGATTAATTAAAATGACAAATAATTGCAATTCCCTTGCGGAGGGTGTTTAAAAAAACACTTTTTGAAGAATTGGTTGAGCAAAGAGGGCAAGTGATGAGACTCATTTGTTATGCTGTGTTCTGAACATACTGAAGCTTAATGGCGACGAAGAGAGACAGAGATCAAGGACGATATCGGGATTGTAGTAATGGCCGTAATAATCGCCATGGAGACAGAACTATATAGGACTCAGATGTGTTATCTGTTTGAGAGGTCCGGTGATGTTAACAGGGTAGGTGAGTTAAAGTGAGAAGTGATAACCAGAGGAATGTTTTGTTGCTCAGATGTTGCTCATTTAAACCTCAGGAGGCTTAATGGAGTTCAGTTGTTTTAATTTAAGCATCAAATTTGTGTACTAAAATTACCCAGCTATAGTAGTATATCTGAGGAGAATTTATCTTTTCAGAACTGTTTGAATTCTTTTAGCCTTTTTATTGCAGTCTTTGGGGTTTTAGGTAAATTTGAGCACAGTTTGAGACATTTTTGAGATATTTTCTATTTTATTTCTTTTCTAACGTTGTTTGCATGTCTTAAAAGTCTTAATACCTCAAACAATATAGCTTCTTAGGAAAATGTACCTTGTTTTAAGAATTTTTAGTTTTCTAAGTACCCTCAAAAAAAAAAAAAAAATATATATATATATATATATACTCTTCAAACAGCTGAGCTAGCAATACCACGGTAATGGGTTTAATTCTCTGAGAATGATTGAAATAAATATCTTTGCATTTTGCATAAAATGCCTGCCAATTCATAACTTGGAGGGAGGGGTGGATGGGCTGAACTATTCCTTTAATTCATGCATTCAATACACATCATGTGCAATTGCAAATAAATGCCCACTTAAGCCCATGTTTCTCCAGGGCGTTTGTTCCTGTGTTAAGTGTATTGTTACCTGTGTAAGTTACCTTGGACAAAAGCGGCAGTTGTATGACTTATGTACTTACAAACACGTGTCACTGCTTAAAAAGAATGCAAAGCCACTCGACAACATTCCAACAGTCGCGTCAGCTTTAAATACATACTTGAGCTGAATCTGTTCAACACAACACAACTGTTCAACCTTTAAAGAGCTCTCGCTCTAATTACTTCACTGTTTGCAGTGCCATGGGATGAATCTATAACCTGGCATCCCCAACAAAGAACAGCAGCCAATTACTGATAAATGTGTTTTCAGTATAACACAGTAAACAAGTCTGAAATGAGCATCTAATTGTGCGGGTGGACAAGACCTTCGCTGTGCCATTTAATTTAATGAAGAATAACCATTACGACCCTGTGAATAGGTGATTGTACTAACTGCCTCTCAGTTTATCTCACTTTCTCCTCAGGTCAGCCCTTTGTCATTCTTCCATGTCTTTGTCCATCACAGTGGATCGTGGAGCTGATATCCTTCTTTTGTCAACATTTTTTACTGCGTGTGTGCGTGTTTGTGTGTTTGTGTGTATGAGCTTGTCTTGTGCAAGAGAATGGTTGTGTGGTCAATACCACTTGAGTTTTACCTGGGGTGAATTCCAAACTGTGTGTTTTTTTTTTTTTTTTTTTTTTGTTTGTTTGTTTGTTTGTTTTTTTGCCCTTGAATGACACTACAGGAAGGGAAACTCTGCAAATAAAACTAAGCAATGCAGTCTATTCATGGCTGGAATTCCATTCAGATATGAGCATCAGTTTGTTTTACTAACTCTGAAGGATTTTTTAAAAAAGTATATAAAAAAATATAATTTATAATGTCTAGAATATATATAATTGTTAGATTAATAAATAATATATTAATTATTTATTATTATAATATATTATAAGTATAATATATATAGAATTAAATATTTAACATTTTATATTTAATATAATTATATTTTTATATTTTATTATATTTTTGACAGAAATATTCATTATATTTATATAGCCACTACAATTGCTGTGGTGATGATATTTTTCGCAACTTATGTGCTGCCAGTCAATAAATAAATAATAAATATAATAATAATAACGTATGATAAATAATAATTTAAAACACTATTTCAAATTTAATTTTAATAATTGTAATAATTCCATCTTTTCTTTTCTTTTCTTTTTTTTCCTTTCTTTTCTTTTCTTTTCTTTAAAATCACACAGACAGACATGCATTTAACAGGACACTAAAATAAGACACAAACAAAAACAAAGAATTTTTATTTTCAAAAACAATCTTAACTGCTATAAACATGAATTCTGCTGTCACGAAAAGCAATTTTACAATTGAACATTGTGGCAGTGATGTCTTCATATGTGTACAAAACACACACATACACACACACACACACACACACACACACACACACACACACACACACACACACACACACACACACACACACACACACACACACATACACACACACACACACACACACAGAGAGATGAGCCTGAAAGGCTCTGCGCCCTTTATAGTGCTCTGCCCCGGGACACACTGATGCTATCTTTCACTCGGCCCTGGTACATAATGAAGAGACACAAAGTGAACCATAATCCTTTACAGTGCTTTGCAAACACCCTCCACCACAAACAAACTGCTCCTGATTGTAGTGATGTATTATGTAATAAGAAATTGATGCCAAAGATCACATTGATAATGACAAAGCCACAGCGGTGCCCTTCAAATAACCCCATAACCCATTCAATTTCTATACTTTTCCCTCTCTTTCTCCCGCGGTCGTTCTCAATTGTAATCTAAGGTGAGTTATGAAGTCACTCTCTTCGAACCCCGAGCTCTATAGGCAAACGGATGTTGTATCAGTGCTTTAAATACAGGTCGGGAGGATAGACGGGAGGAGATGAAATAAAAAATAAAAATGAGAGCTGAAGAACTGTCATTTTTTAGGCCCCGACTCAGACCTGGGAGAAAAGGGCCAGTTAGATTTATGGGACCCCCGTTAAGACAGAGTAAGGCGATGGCAGAGATGGAGAGAGAGATCAGTGCTTGACATTTATTGGTGCAAGGGGAGATGGGCCGAGCTGTCAGACATTGGGCGGCTCCATGGCCCGGTTTGAAGGTTATGTGAAGTCCCACTCATTAAGAGACAGACCCACTGACAGGAAGCTAATCCTCTGTGGGCAGCCCCCTTTCTCAGACCGAGAAAAAGCATCGTCTTTCATTGGTGGCAGGAGAAAAAGAGAGAAAGAGAGCAAGGGAGGTTTATTAAGACATAAAAGAGAGTTCTCAGGCCTGCCATTAGCGCTTCACTCTGTCAGCTGTATGGCTGTAACCGTTGATCAGAATAGACACTCCGTTCAGGAAATCTTTAAAATCGAACTTTAAGGCATTTCAGTTTTTTTTTATTTGGCCAGAGGAAGCCAGAGCATTCACACGGGACCAATCAGGTCAATCAGTTAGATCAATTAGCGATGGTTGCTAAAACAAACATACACTACAAAATCATTTTTTAGAAAAATAAATTAATTTAATAAATTAATTTATTCAGCAAGGATGTATTAAATAGATCAAAAGTGACAGTGAAAAAATGTATGATGTTACAAAAAATGTCTATTTCAAAAATCAATTCTTTTAAATTGTAATAATATTTAACAATGTTGTTTTTACTGTATTTTTGATTAAATAAATGCAGCCTTGGTGAGCATAAGAGATGTCTTTCAAAAACACTAAAAATCTTACCGAGCCCACATTTTTAAACAGTGCTGAAGAATAACTATGAATTCTATTTAATTAAAGTAAAATTCTAATCTATAAGTAAAATTCTACAGTAGAAACCTGTTAATTTGTTCACTGTAAGTTACCCCAACAAATACAATGAACATTTTTTATTTGATCTCCCCCTTATAATTTACAGTCCAAACCACTGTCAGAAGTTCCTGTATAGCGCATCACATTTGGTTTTATTTAAATACTTATGCTTGCTTTTTAGTTTGTAATCATTTATGCGCTTAAGGTTGTTTTATGTTACATTTGACATACTTTTTGCAGTTTTTCAGCATCGTATTACTGTAATGGTATTTTGTCTTTGAGTGAATTGTGTTCAGTTCATTAATTAGACATGGTTCATGGTAAGTACAGTTTTTATTATTATGTTATGAAAGTCCTGTATTATAATGGTGGTTAGCAGTAGGCCTATATTTTAAAGTTAAATATTGGGATACAGATATAGACAGTAAAATACACATTTTTACCTTTTTCTTGTGAATTTAATAGTTAATATATATATATAGCAACCAGATAGTAATGCCCTGATTCCACCCACAACACTCCCACATCATGGCTTTTTTTACACAGGAAAACACCACTCTTCAAAAACTACTTTCTTAAGAAAATGATCAATTTATCAATTATTTTTTTCTTTCTTTTTTTTTTTTTTGTAAATCATTACTTCATAATGTCATTACAGATTCAGATATAAAACCTCATTTTAGACAGACTGCCTCAGACATTATGATTCATGTGAACAGGTGGAATAAAACCCTCAATTATTCCTTATCAATAACCCAATAGTCTACCAGACGTAACCTTTAGTTGGAGGATGGCCAGTGTAGCTTGTCAACCCTCATTACTTTCTCACAAACACACTTTGTCAGTATAAAAACAGACAGATGGCATCTTCAAATAATCAAACTGTACTCTACAATTCTCCATTATTACCAAGAGAAAAATATGCAACATCATCATACAGCATTAGACCAATGAAAGGCCGATTCAGTGGCCTGAGAGAAATATTGTATGTGACATGGACACATAATAAAAAAAAGTAACATAGAATAGCTCTCAGTGCATTCAGCTGGACATAGATTGAGGAAACTGTGACCTTTAGGAGCAGGAAAACAATCAGAGTTTATTGTACGGTCAGTCGTGATGACTGATGTGATGTCAGTATGGCACATTTTTCACGTGTCTGAATGTTTAGCTGATCAGAGGAATGGACATACCTTCAAGGGATAGTCTAACTATAAATAAAAATTTGTGTCCCATTGACTTCCATGCCATATGGAACTGTTTGGTTACCAACATTCCTCTATCCATAATATTTTCTCCAGTGAAAAAGTTGATGCCATTTGAATTAGGAGAGAAATATGCACAAATGAAGCACTGTTTACAAGCAAAAACAGTTCTAAACAAATATGTTGCTGGATTTCAATATGAGAGGACAACATTTTCTTTTTCATTGGAGGAACAATTATTATGAATTATGGGCTTATATTTTGGCCAGATGTGAAGGTTTACAGTTAAAATGCCTTAATGATGGAATTGTTTCTTACAAACACACAGATTTTCCCTTTACAAGTGTATTGTGATGTTTTTTTTTTGTTTTTTTTATGAACACAACTTCTCACTTCAGAGGTTGAAGTTTGTGGTAGTGTGGTGTTATTATGGGTTTCTGTATGATGAACAAATTTCTCCATTCTGATGAAGAAACAAACTCATCTATATCTTGTATGTTGTGAGGGTGAGTTAATTCTCTGCAAATATTCATTCTTGAGTGAACTATTCTTTAATTACTTACTTTTTTCTGCCGTTTTCTGGATGCTGGTTTATCATTGCGGTGTCATTGATTTTAGATGTATCTGCCCTTAAATGTCACATTCAGGAAGCAAACTATGGTTGGTTGCTCTTGCAACGCCCCTTACTGGTTTATTGGGCAGATTTATATGACATTTAAATACCCTTGCTCTAGTCTAAAGTTTCATATTTTCATTCTGAAGGCTTGACAAACCATCAAGTACAGCTGAATGAATCATAATGAAAATTAACTTGTCTGAATTTTTATTTAGGGTTAAATGAATATGTTGAGCTATTTTGTCTCAGCAGTGCACATGTGAAGCTCACCATTTTCTGAGCTCTCTAAAAGCAATGCTTTTCTCCAGCAGATCTTGGTGGCTTTGTCCCTGTTCGGCAGCCACAGAGGAGGAACAATGGGCCATTGATTTAAGGTAGGCTGCCGGCTCTACGAGCTGCTATTCCGATGCGGTGTAACCGAGGCGATTTGTCACCAAAAAGGTCATAAATCACAAAGTGCCAGGAGAGATTGGGCAGTTCGGATCATCCACCTAGAGGAGCAGTTCACCCACCAGGACAAGCTTTGATCAATTCTGGGGATAAAAAGTCAGTATTAAAGCATCATAACATCCTTGCAAAGCATCTTAATGTACAAATCACGGCCTGATTATGCAAGTATGACATGAAGATCAACATCCTTTGTTGTCAACATTATACAAAAATAAATAAATAATAATAATTACAGTGCATAGAATTCAATATATAGCTTATCTGTCTGTCTGTCTGTCTGTCTGTCTGTCTGTCTGTCTGTCTATCTATCTATCTATCTATCTATCTATCTATCTATCTATCTATCTATCTATCTATCTATCTATCTATCTGTCCGTCTGTCCGTCTGTCTGTCCATTTGTCCGTCCATCTGTTTTTCTCCATATGACCTATAAACCTTCAAACTTAAGTGTCAAAGTTCAAAAGCTTTCAAAGTTTTTTATTAATTGAATTTTAGTTTTTAATTCTGCTTCCCTGCATTTAAATTGCAGTTTTGCATGCTGTTTCTTACCTCAATTCCAGTGCTATTTTTTTTATTATTTATATGCTATTACAGTATTTACTCATATTTTCTTTTTTTATATTTTCAATTTTTATTTTAATTTTATTAAATTGTTACATGCCTTTGTATTATTTTGTTTTTGTATTTCTATATAGCTTTAATTTATTTCAGTTTTAGTTTTAGCCATTTTAATACTTAACTTATTTTATTTCAGTTATTTGCCAAGACATGAAGACATTTTTTTTTTTCAACAAAATCAGATTGGATCCATAGTAAATAATCAATCTTTTAGTAATACAAACATGTGTTTTACATGCTGTTTAAAATTCTATCAATAGCATAATTCATTATTCTGCCGTCTTTAGCCGTCTGAAATTACTGTGATTTTGGAGAGATAGGAAGCGACATCACAGTTCACGTCTTCCACAGTGTTCCATTATGTGTGAGTTTCTATTGCCAGACTCCTAATAGCGCTCGGACCCAAAGCTCTTGG
Source organism: Cyprinus carpio (assembly GCF_018340385.1). Taxonomy (NCBI): domain Eukaryota; kingdom Metazoa; phylum Chordata; class Actinopteri; order Cypriniformes; family Cyprinidae; genus Cyprinus; species Cyprinus carpio. The sequence goes on from NC_056595.1 coordinate 20,437,830, forward strand.
CTCTTTGTACAGTCCTGAGAATGGAGAAGTGGAGAGCAGCACGTCTATCTCTCCATCAGTCTCAGCTAAAGGCCACCGACACAAAATAGACCCCATTATCACATGGATGTATCATTGACTCTTTAGAAACCCCGGGTCCATTCAGCTCAGAGTGAGATATCTGTTTGCGCGACTACGTGTGGCAGCCGGATACATAGCGGGACTAACCTTAGAGAACAAAGAGGCTGGAGGTTATCACAGGGGCAGATCTCTGACCGCTTTGATTTGGCCATGTAAAGAAGAGCGCTTGCAAAGGGCCTGAGTGAGTGCGTCTTAGATGAAAAGCGCCGAACGGGGACCTTCTGCACTGATGAATGGAGCTGGAAGGCTAAAGAGTGAATGCGTCTGTGTTGCTGGCTTTATGAAAGCAAGACAACAGGTACCTAAGAGGATACTGAACGACAGCATTGTAAATCAAGACACGCTCCCCTCCCCAACTGCGATGTGTCTACACATCTACTGTTCTTTCTCCTCGCTCATTCCATCGAGCTTTTGAGCGATTAACATTGACTAGACTCAGTATCCATCATCAAAAATTCATATTGTTACTTCTGTAAAAGATACTTCTCTAAATACATTCCCAAAGAATTATGGGTAATTCTTCTTTTCCTTCCTACGAACGTTCCTCCTTGTAAATGTGTCATCTTTTACCTAGGCCTTCATTTTATCTCAGTGTTAACCTGAAGGGACAGATCTGTCCCATCAGCATGCAGGGACAAGGGCTAGAAACACTCTGTCTATCTCCACATTAAGATTTAGTACTTCATAAACCATTTCCTCCAGAAGATTCACTTCTCGTGCCACCGTGGCAGGTGCCGATTTCGCACAGATGCTTTGGAGCGAAGAGATGTTGTGTTTCTCACTTCCCTTGTCGCAAAGGTTTATAGGGACTGTAAAACGGACACAAATGGGATGTGCCATGTCCGTCAAAGCATGCTTTCTTGGTTTTGATGGCCTTACGGAATCTCGTGACGGTTTGTAAAAGACATCCTGTGTCACGGCGGATGAGATTCGTGCTGTTTTGAAACCTTTGTTTTCTTTTTGTGCACTTCAGAGTCGCTGTTTTTATGAGCAGCTGTACTGTTATTTGCAAAGTGATTTAGTTAAATGTCCCACAGGAGCAGTGCAATTAACAAAGCTCTGAGCTGAACCCGACCCGAGGTCATCATTAATACATAACATGTTCAACACGGCTTTGGGTGTCGAGGTTAGAGTGGACAGAAAAAGTAGTTTAGATGAGATGAGACAATAGGAGAACAGGTGAGATGAGGAGAAGAAAAGAGATGAAGGAAAAGAGAAAACGAGACAAGAGGAGGCAAGATGAAAAGAGATGAGAGCAGAGCAAAGAATAGGAGAAAAGGGAGGACACGAGACGAGAAGAAAGAAGAGAGGATGAACAGAAGAGAGAAGATGAGGCAAGATGAGAAGAGATGAGAACAGAGCACAAACAAAGGAGACCAGAAGGATGAGAAAAGAGGAGAGACAAGAATAAAGGCTATAAAGAAAAGAGAAAAGACAAAGTGGAGAGTGGAGGAGATGAGTAGAGAAAAGAGGAGATGAAATGAGACATAAGGAGACCAGAGGAGGAGAGATGAGACAAGACAACAAGATTCAAGATTTTTTTGTTCGTCACATTCACAATTATATAGTGCATATATAACCAGCAGTGAAATGTGAGTAAACAACCGAGGAGATGTGGCAAGAACAAAGCAGAAAGAAATGAGATGAGAAAAGACGAAAGGAGATGATAAGAGAGCATGCATGAGATTAGATGAGACAAGATAATAAAAAGAGACAGACAGACGGGACAACAGAGGAGACCAGATGAGATTAGAGTATAGAGCAGAGGAGAGAAAAGGAGGTCAGACCAAATGAGTAGTTAGCACAAAAAGAGCTGATACGAGACAAAACAAAACGAAATTACAAAAGACACACAAACTAATGTAGAGGAAATGAAGACTAGAGAAGAGCAGTGGAGATGAGACGAAAGGAAACACAAAACAGGATGAAAAGAAAGGAAAGAAAATAAAACAAACAAATCAGAACAGAGAAGACAAAATGTGGAACTAGTGATGATTACCAACTAGTTTTTGATGGGGAGAGGACAGCAGCTAGTTAGACAATGAAGAATTGACTTTGGAGTGCAGTGTTGTTGTTGGAGAGGATTCCCTGCATTCACATCCATCTTCACAGTCTGCAGCTCGGCCTTTTAATTAACAACTTTAGAATCTGCTTTGTCTTCTAAAAGAGGATGAGGTCTAATTGTCCTCCAAATTAAACTGCCTAATGAAAACACGCCCTCAGCTCATTCATCACAAGCAGCCGGTGCACAAACCAACACTCAGCCCCCCAGTGGGGAAGACACGGAAAAACACCACCAACACTCCCCTCGTGAGAAGAACGCCAACGAATTCGAATGTCGATTTGAACTTTATGTTGCTTAACGAGGAGGAAAGGAAGGAGTCACCTATGATTCAACTCACCTCAATTTCACATCTAAGATATCCAGCTTATTTTGCAAAACAGAAGTAGAGACTTCAGCTGTATTCTGCTGTAATAGTATGAAAAAAGACAAGATACTGTACATTTGTGGTCTGCTCCACCAAAATCAATTTAAAACAGGCCTATATCCAATTAATAATTAACTGGAATGCCTACTATTTTTTATGAATCTCTAGTTTTTCTCCCCAAATCCTTACGTCTCTTTCCAGGTTTGTTTTCTCACGGATGCTTTAAAATGTAATTGGCTCTACTTTTCACTTTTTATCCCTGTGAGAAGTGTGAAGGCCAATGGAATGTTTCTAAACACAATATTTGTTAGGCTATGAAAAAATGACAGAAATCAGTTTTAAGGAAACATAATACAGACATACAGTACTGTATTATTGAACATGTATGTAATATTGCTGTGACAATAACCAAACTTGTGTGTTAAAAGTATTTTGTTAATGCTTTTACACTTCTGAATTTACTTTTAACGAGTATAATGTCACTTATTTCCCAGTTTTTGAAAATGCTTATTTTTGCAATCATAATCACCTTCCGCTGATTGTTTAGAGTTTAACGGAAGTTATGAACTGTAATTCATTCGAAGCATCATGGGGTGTTGTAAAAAAGGTGGATAAGAAAATAGGATTACTAGAGACTGTAAAAAAGAAGAATAACAGTAACTTACAGTAAGTGCATTAAGCATTAAAACTATTTGCGCTAGAAACCAGTGTGTTTATTATTTCGACAGTAGGACATACACGTTTTGCTAAAAACAGCAGTGGATAAGTGGATAAGACGAAGCACGCACATGTAGTTTACAAATGGCCCTATGTGTTCTTAGATAAGGAAATAAGGAAGTATTTTAATCATATTTAAAGTCAGTAAGTAAGTGTTAAATAATTAAATGAATAGAGTAGTCTCAAGCAGGTTTGTGAAACATCCAGACAGAGCCTGGCTCCTCCGGGTCATGAACGGAGAGAGAGGGGGATGTGACGGAGGAGCAGAGAGCCACTCAGATTGAAGGAGGATGGGGCAGGAGCAGATTTGATAGCTGTCAGAGTCATGGTGGAGGCTGACAGTCGGGACGGATGACTCCTGGTGGAGCGTCCACGAGAAAGTGGTTTAAGAACGCCCCTGGAGATGACGGAGCCCTCTCTAATGGGGCCTGCCAATCCGATTACTCTTTATTGTGAGTATGAAGCCTGGTGTGTAATTCAGTTTGAGGAGAACAGAGGGCCACCGTCAGCCCGGGAAAGTTCACACTCGGCAATGTGCAGACACATTTCAGGCACGGAGGAAATAATGCAGAGGATGTGTTGACTTCACCAGGCAGGCGGTGCGGACTGAGCAGGTGGGGAAGAGTATGCGATGCTCACTGCCTTTAATGGTGAATTCCTTTTTATTTTATTCATTTATAAAGCAATTAAAGCATTTTTTTTTTTACTGAAAGCTGAAAAATAAAATATAGATGAAAAACTGAAGAAAAAAATTAAGTTGATGTAAACTAAAACTGAAAGAACAATAAATTAAAGCTAAATAGAAATATTAAAAATATTAAAAATGACAAAAGCAAATCTAATTCAAAATATTCATAAACAACATATAAATAATCCTAAAATAACAGATACAAATAAGAACATTTACTGGTGTTTATTAAAAAAAATAAAGAAAAAAATCCAGAAAGTGGTTTAATTATTTTTTAATTATAATTTAAAATTATTTAAAAGCACTTTAAACAAACACTGTGCAATGGCTTGCAGAGTATACAATAACGTCTTACTTCATGCTAGAACTCTTCTGTTTAATAGAAAATACACTACATCTCACAAGTTGCCATGTGCATCTTTGCAACTCAGTTTCTGGCATATACAGGTCCTCATAAACTCAAACTGATCAGCCTTGACCATGTTCTGTGGATTTGGACATGTCAAAATCCATGTAATCATGCCACATCCATATCCATATTTTGATCACGCAGGGTCGTGATGAGGTTGGGAATTAACAGTCATAGTAATTATAATCCATCCTCTCTCATTTAATCCCTTTGACCTTGAGACTATTCTTCACTGTTTTCAAGTACGTTGGATCTGGATAGCCCAAGCTGACACAACAGGAGAGAGACAATTACTGGATTATTATTTAACCTTTTTAACATTAAAAGGTGCACTAAGCTAAAATGGAGTCTGGGGACCCCCGGAGTGCCTGCAAAAAATTTGGGAGTAAATAGCTGAAACATGATGATACAAAATGTATTTTTAGGTCTGTCAAAATTAACATGTGAACCTAAATGTTTAACATGTGAACTTAAATAGTTATTACTTTTTTATTATGGTTTTTCAACACAAATTAACTTAAATTAACCTTTGTAAAACAAACAAACAAACAAAAACAATAGAACGTTATTATATTATAATAGATTATTATATTTAAAATAAAAATTCTAGAGCATTTAATTGAATTATTTTACTTCTTATTTATTCTTATTTAATTGAATTTTAATTCAATATTATTTTATTGAATTATTACATACTTTCTGTTATAATATATATTTATTATTTATATTCTTGTTTTATTTTTTTCCTTAAAGACAAAATTAATTGTTAAATGTTTCATTGGTTAAAGACAAAATTAATTTTGTGTAAAACGATAAAATATTTGAATCTGGGTTACAGTAGAACAAATCTGTATATAGCATATTTAAAAAAATAAACAAATGTTTTATCTTTCTATAGGGGAATTCAAAAATATTTATTTTCAAGTTTAAAAATTGCGGGTAGAAAAAAAATACAGTTAAAATTAATTCATTTAATTTTCAATTAAAAATTGACTATTTATATTTGAACTCAAAATAACTGTGGTGACCTCTGATCTTTTATTTGGAATTCATATTATATTTCCAATTATAATTATTATTAACGTGGTCATATGTGCCATTTATACGGGACACGTCCTGACCATGATTTTTATATTGCCGAAAACATCCAAATTAGTTTGACCAATAACATGCAGGTATTGTACATAATCGACCAATCGTGACGCATTGCGCGGGAGAAGGTGAAAACGATAATACGCGCACGTGTTTGTTCGTTCGAGTTTTTGTTGTTTATGAATGTTTTTGTTACACCAAAGTACAACAAGAGCGATTTGAAAGCTCTGCTCTCTGTAGCTCTTGTGAAATAATGTCGTACAACGATTGATCTGCACAGTGCTAACAGCCAAAACCTGGATATTTTAGGCAATATAGAAATCCTGACAAGGGTGCGTCCCTTAAAAATGGCCCGTATTGTCACGCTAATTATTACATACCTTCCAGGTCCCCCGCTGTCCATAGTCTTGAGAGGTATATCTGCAGGCATCACACAGTATTCACCGCTGCTATTGGCCGCCACAGTGAAGAGCAGCTTGTGTTCGAAGGCCTGCTCCAATAGCCGGAGGACTTTGGTCCCTGTGGTGTTCTGAGGCAGGTAGGCCACAAATTCGGTGCCCTTGTAGTTGTGTGCTGGGTGAGGATGCTTGCCCTGCAGGGTGAGTTACTTTAGTTGATCACTTGCATACTTAAATGAAGTTATAAATCTATGTTCATTCAAAAATGATACAGAAAAGTATCAGAGCCACAGTCTAGGTGTTAATGCACATGCTACAACACACTGTGCTTGTGCAGGTAACATGTTTGAAACAAATTTGTGATATTTGTCTATAAATCAAATATATAAGTACTGTCAAAATTAGCACGTTAACCCATGCAATTAATTATTTTTAGTTTAATACGTTAAAAACATTTAATGCAATTAATGCAGGGGTGGAGCTAGGGTGGGTCACCGCAGTGTTGTTCAGTAAACAACAGTGAACTGTGCTCAGATGAGATGTTGTCAAGCCATATATCAGAAAAAACGAATTTTCCAGTCCGGTCAACCGTTATACTGTGCTCATAGCACTTGCTCTTCAGTTGCACACACAAATGCGCCGGCGCACTGTATATTATTAGAAAGAATTCAGAAAAGGTAAAGAGTTGTGAGAAAATATGATGCATGTCAGATCCGTATCACTTTCAGCAGCAGCAACTCTTAAAGCAGCCAAAATAACCAAATAACCCAGCTGCTGTGATGTCTGTTAATCAAAGAACAAACTAAAAAAGGGGGAAATCAATAACTTTTGTAGCTTTACAGATTCATCTATATTTAATTTAGAATTTAGTGTTTGATAACTTTTATTAAGTCTAATAAATGTTAAAATTGATAGCTCTAAATTATACTGTAATGCCAACACTATCTCACGACCAATTCGTACGTATTTTACGAGGTGGCTCATTCGATTTTGTACGATTTGTCTAGACCCCAGTGACGGGTAGGTTTAGGGGCGGGGTTAGGTGTAGGTCATTTATACAAATTCATATGAATTGTGCAACTCGTAAAATACATACGATTTAGCAAAAATCGTATTAATTTGTACGAATGAGGTTGTACAAATTCATACGAATTAGCCACCTCATAAAATATGTACGAATTGTCGTGAGATCAGGCTGGTAATGCTGAATGGCTATAGTCAATGGCTAAATATAAGAACAAAAATAAAACAACAAACAACAACAACAACAACAAAACTATTTCCTAGAGACATCAGTAGTATCAGTGATACTCGCCTTCAGTCATAAAAAATATATATAAAAAAATATCTTTACAATTAATTTAAATTTAATTATTTAGAAAATATAATATTCTATATAAATTATGTATTACAAATGATGTAAGAATGTATTTTATTTATTTTATTATTTATAATCATTTATTTACATGCCTAAAACAAAAGTAAAACTTAGATGGGACTATAGTAAAGCTGTTTTTCATTCACATTCACAACTTATCTCATCTGATTTAAAAAAAAAAAAAAAAAATCTGATGGACACTGTATGAAAGCTCAAGCACAGTGCAGCAAACACTTCAGGCATTCAGTAGTTATCAGCACACATCCGTCAGTGTCTCCATTTGCTCCGTGGAAGTGAATGAGAAACAGGCTGGACAAGATTCCACAGAGCAGAAAGACAGATAACTGAGATGTTTTAGAGTTGTCAGTGATGCACTGAAAAGGTGTGTCAATTCACCTTGATACTAAAACAATGTCAAAGTGATACAGTAAAAGATACGAGCAAATCATGAGCTCACCGACTGGATTCCATCATCAAAATAAAAGAAGATTTGAATTGTGTCACAGTCAGAATGTCCCGGCAAACTCCGTCTTTCGATTTTCCAATTCATCTGCCCTCCGTCTGGCTGGTTTCCTTGTTTTATCAGTGTATTCTTTTTGGGGTTGTTTGATCCTTGATCTTCTGTTTGAACAGCTATAAAATATAACAGACACTAACACACTAAAGAACTAATTGCACTTTCCTGAGTTAATTTTTGATTATTTTTAACTAACAGGTCCATCAGGGGCGTCATGCACTCTTTATTTTTGAGGGCACACGAGTTGGGGGGGGGGGGGGGGTTGTCATGTGACGCCAACAGCCACAACAGCACTTTTGTTTTATTAATTTTTTCCTTTTTATTTGAAACATTCCCAAACACATTAACTAAATTATCATGAAATATCTTGATTCTCACCTTTATAGATATGTTGATCTATAGTGAGCGATGGTCAAAGTAACCTAATAATGTAATCTATTAACTATGCATAAAAAAACCTGTCTGTTTATTAAATTAACAGATATGGGTGTCATGTCATGTTTATATTTAATGTGAATTTAACATTGAAAGTTAATGTGAATAAAAACATTGCAAGTTAGGCTACTAATCATCAGAGGCGGACTTAATCATTAGGCAAAGATAGGCAACCGCCTTGGGCCCCCAAAAGTCAAGGTCCCCCTAAAAGGCTTTTTATACAGTATATAACGTGCATTGTGTTCAGCGTGGAAGCACAAGTTGTTGCTGTGGAGTTCATTACCGCCTGCATTGAACATGCTTCTTGTAGCAAAAATAGGGCCCTATGATTTCTGCGATGCAGAAAACAGGGACAAAATTCCAGAATCCATTCATAAAAAATTTATTTACTGTGAAACGTGGATGGTCACGGAATGAATGGTGCAGACTCGTGGTTGTGTAGCACTTTGTACAAAACGGGTTCATTTAATTTTCATTGCAATTAAAGATAGATTAATGTTTTTTTGTTTTTTGTTTTGTCTTCATTTGATTTGTATATAAATTAGATGTTTTTGATTAAACCATTAAAATGGAATACAGAAAAATGTTAATTGAAAGCAGAATGTGGGCCCTAATAATGTAATTTTTTGTTACACTTAAACAAGTTTTATGATTTCAATTAATTAGACATGCTTTTTGATTAAAATGTAATATAACCATCCAGAAAAATTAAAACAGAAAAAAAAAACAATAAAATGAATAAAACTGAATTCAGAAAAAGTTAAACTGAAAACGGGGATTTTGGAACTTAACTTGGGAACAATTAAAATGGATTTCATAGGGCCCTACAAATGAAAATATAATGCATCTGAAGCTATATTTTAATACTAAGCAACAGTCTATATTATATGTTTATTGTTTTAAATGGTGCTCACTCATTTCTGTGAAGGACCCACGTAGAGGACTCATGCACAGTTACTTTCTACACAGGCATGCTTCATGTTTGGTTGAAATAATCCTCAAGCATGTAAATGTATTATTTCCTACAATTCAGTTTAAATTTGTAATTAAAATAAAAAAATAAATAAATGTATTTTAGTTTAGAATTTAAACAACCTTGCAATGTGTAGACAATTGCTTATTGTATAGGGCCCCATTCCTGTTTTTTGCCTGGGGGCCCCAAATCACTAAATCCGCCCCTGCTAATTATAACACTTTCATTGTACAGAAAGAGAGCAAAGAACATTTACATTATCCAAGAACATTTTCACTGACAGTCTAGTTCGAGCACTCTCAAAGACTCCTATTAAAATCCCTGAAGCTGTTTACACTATGAAACAATACAGAAATATATATATATATATATATATATATATATATATATATATATTATATATATATATATATATATATATATACATTTTTCTTTTCTTTTTTGTAAAATAAAAAACATATGGTTACATACTTTATTATCTAATGCAACACCTATCATTCATTCATGTGTAACATTTGTCATGAACCTACTGTATGTCAGATTGACCAATGGTGTGACTGACAGAAAGTGCTCAGAAATTCACCTGTCTCAGTCAGCGGTGGAGGACCTTTTCCGTTCAGGTATCTGGTGCAATGCATCTTATCCTTGCTCTGTGAAGCTCCCATGATCAGTTCTGAATTAAGTGAGCAATGATTTCATAGGTTTGCAGATCATTGAATAGAATAAGCTGAAATAGATACAAACATAACATAAGCATATGCAGTTTATATCAAACCATTTTTGGTGTATACAAATTTGATTTGCAGTATGCATACCTGATGTCTTTTAGGATGCACACCTGCTGCTCTCGCTCTTAAGGGTGAACTGCTCATCCACACTCTGACTACGAGCTTGAATCTTTCTCATAGCTCACAGATTATCAACTCAAAATAAGGGCATACATAAGGAAATAAAGGCAGGTGTAGTTAAACCTGTTCTGGATGAGACAGCTGGTTAAGAACGGGAGGGGTTTAAAGGATTTGAGCAGATGAGCATGGTATGTTGTTTTGTTTCATTTGGATTCAGAATGCTTCACAAACTTTTAATGTAAATTTCTTTGCACGTGAAATCATGACAGACATTTAATCTGGTTCATTATTAGCATGGTATGAGTGTCCTCATGATTTACGGATGCCAGATACTCACATTATTTGATAGGGTTAGTTTTGTTAAGAGTGTAATAAAGGGCTTTAAAAGCATTGATTTTATTTTTAAAGGGGTCATATGATGCGATTTCAAGTTTTCCTTTCTTTTTGGAGTGTTGCAAGCTGTTCATGAATAGATAAGATCCCTGAAGTTCCAAAGACTAAAGTCTCAAACCCAAAGATATATTCTATTAAAGAGTTAAGACTTATCCACGCCCTCCTAAAATGCCTCGTTTAAATACATCCCCACGTCTACGTCACGATGTGGGAAGATTTGCATAACACCGTCCAAATGTTTCCGCAAAGAAAGTCGGCGTAACGTTGATTCTCGCTGTAGTATTGTTGCCGCTGCCGCCTTGTCGTGGAGACGCTGTGTGTTACGTTGCGAAAGCGAAACTACTTTGTTTGGCCTTCCAAAAGAGGACACAACTAAAAATCAGTGGTTAAGTTGTATTTGAAAACACTGTTCCAGAACAGTTCAAACCAAATATTTGTGTGTGCAACGCATTTTACGGAGGACTGTTTCCTGAACCTGCATAGAGTAGCCTACATTGCCGACTGTTCTGACTCACAGCCTGTATGTTTTCATATTTAAAGAATTTGCCACTGACGATTCAAAGGCGAGTTTTGAGCAGTGTAGAGTGGTGCTTATTGTTTGTCATTTCTCCGATCGCAAATATATACATGGTTTTATGTTTACACGGCGCGATGCAACGCAACGACTCAAAAGACAGTATAAGTCATTATAATCAGTAATTATGTCCCCATTGGATGCAACAAATGCCTAATTTCTAACCGGTTTTATTGGTTTTGTCTCGTCACGCCAGGACAAACAGCATCACAGTATAGTAGGCGGCGTAACATTTCTGTCACAAGCTTGAGTTGTTGTTGTATTATCGATGCAGTGGGTTTGTGGTTAATCAGAGCACACCTCGCTTTTCAGAACGATGAGCTTTGTAAAAATCTACGTGCTTCAGAAAGGCGGGGCACTTAGGAGAAACAATCATGTACAGTATGAGGAAAATAATGTGTTTTTTAACCTTAAACCACATAAAAACATTTCATTACACCAAATACACAAAATAATGTTCTTTTTTTAGCAACGTCATATGACCCCTTTAAACATTTTACCAGAATATGAGACAATTGGCAAGTAGATATAATAATAAAATATCTACTTAAATTTTTTATTATTTAAATGAACCATTTAGTTGAATGATTCAGGGACTCAACATTTTTGAACTAATGGGTTGAATGAATGACTCATTGAGATTGTGTGCTGCAGTGATATTAGTTTGTTAAGGTTGTTATTTCTGTGCAGATCTTTCAGGACTGAATTACCATTAATAACATATACTGTAGAGGTTAAAGTATAAAATCCTACAAAGTTATGTTAGGATACTTGCATTCATATAGCTATCTCAAACGATCTAATGAATCTTTATTTTTACAATGCTCGAGAGTATTCTGCTGTATAACTTCCCAAACATAGGGTTTCATTGGCCACATATTTGACACAAAGTTTGTAGAGATCTGTTCCTTATGACACACCGAGGGGGTTTTCCAACTCTATAAAGTATTATTTAATAAAGGAAGGATAGAAAAGCAGGTAGTCTGATTCTCAGAAGCGTGGAGAGAAATATCACTCAGACAGCACATGAAGCCATGGATCTGCTGCAGAGGCTCAGAGTGAGATGAGAGGAGATGAGACCAAAGACTTCAGGCTGAGGAGAGATTGAGAATTCCTGCTTTCAGCACACAATAAATCCACAGACGTGAGCAGAGAGAAGGACTTACTGATCTGCAGACTGAATAGAAGTTTACTGTTTCCTTATGTTTTTTTTTGTTTGTTTTTTTTTTTTTTTTTGAGGCAAAACAAACAGGATTTTTTTATGTGACAGTTTTTTTTTTTTCTGTTTGTGTAGATTCTGTCTTTTCTGCCTCTGTCACAAATATGCGCGCACACACACAATAGTCCCTACTTTTTCTTTCTTCTCATACATATTGATTACACATGTTCAATTCAGCAATGAATTTTTTGAGGAGCATTATAGAGTCTTGATGACTTGATTAGAAGTGCAAGGAGCTAATCAACCAGATAATTCACACATATACACACACACCCACACAGAAACAGGAAAGAGAGAAACCTCTGATTAATGATATTGATATTCGCATGCATTTTCAAAGTAACTAGAGACACTCATATGTTATTCCTCTTATAGGCCACTAATTTGATTCTCATTTTATAGACATCTCTATATATATATTATATAGTGTGTTATAATATCTGATTTATAATAAAATCACTTAATGTTGCAAAAAAAAAAAATATTCTCCAGTTAAATATAATTTGGCTTTTCATTACTTTATCTACCTTCTCTTTGACCCTTACAATTAAATAAATCATTTTTGCTACTATAACTTTGAATTTTATATATGTTTGTGCACCAAAAATAAACATTATTTTTTGTGGGTTTTTTTATTTTATTTTTATTATTTTAAGAACTTTTAAGATATGTACATAAAAGTATAAAATATGCATAGACCATTTAATTAAACTATATATATATTATTTCTCATTTATGAAAAATCTCTATTTATTCTCTATTTATTTCAAGTTTTTAGTAGCAAAATAAATATTATTTAGCTTTTTATGACTTTTTCCACCCTCTGATTGACCCTTAAATGCATAATTTTTGCTGCTGTACCTTTAAAACTTTTATGTAATATGTTGGCCATATCTTGGAAAAATAAAAAAATATATCTTGGAAAAATAGATATTTTTTTTATATTACATAAAAGTTTTACAGGTATATATATATATATATATATATATATATATATATATATATATATATATATATATATATATATATATATATATATATATATATATTATTACTATTTATTTGAAATATGTTTTTGCAAGTGACTGTAAGAGTGGACAAAGTGTAGATTATGATGCATTTAAGAGAAAGACTCACATTCCCAGCCTTTATTGCTTCTTCTGTACAAGAGTTAAAAGCCACAATTATCCTGAGAGCACATCACTTCCATCTTCTTCTAAAAACCACCATCCCTCTATCGCCTCAGAAAACTCAACAGCACATGCACACTTCCTCTGGGCGGCATGGCAGTGTTACAGAGTGTGTTTTGTCACAGGAGGAGAGAGAGAGGCATAGCTGTACTGCGCTCCTATGGAGCGTGCCGGAACATTCCTCACAGATTTGGGCGTCAGCTTCTTTCTCTTAAATCCTGGTAGTGCTGCGTTTCCATGGTGATCGAAACTTATATGAGCCATCTTTATTCATCACTGTGGCCCAGAGGGCTGGAGAAGAAGCACTGACGATAGAGAAAGATAAAGAGGAGGAAAAAGAGGAAGACAAAGATAATCTCCTGTTGGTTTGCATCTGTCTGGGGATGAACAGACACCTTTTTATATAAGAATCACAACAGTGAAAGCAAAGATCATGTCAAGTGATGCAAAAAAAAAAAAAAACATTTGTTGATTATAAAGCGTGTGTAATGGTGCACACCAAAATGTATTAATTACTCCCATTGATCTCCGCAGCATATGACACATGAAAAATACACAAGCTTCTCAATGGAGACAGTCATTCACGCAAACAAACAATGAACACTGAGTTCTGTACTAGTTTCATAACCCATCGTGCCCACTGGCTCTGAGCCCCTAATCTGTCTGTGTCCTGTCTCAAGTCTGCTGCTCTTTTAATAGTCATATAACAGAATCATAGAAACTACATTTGGAGTTTGTCTTCATCTCCACTTTTTCTCAAGAGCTGCATGTTAGCTCTGTCTCTCTCGTTGCTTCGCCTGAGAGCAGACATCCAGTGGGACACTGAAGAGGGCAACACTTCTGACATCATACTGTACTGATGAATGATAACGCAAATCACGCAATTTCCTAAGTGAATGAAATTATGATTTCCACATGGCTGATTATAAAAGGGGTGAAAAATCAATTTACATTGAAGGAGGAACCTGAGCATATCTAGAGATCAGTGTTAATTTAGAGTCATTGAGATATTACATTGAGATATAAAAAAAAGATGTTACAACTTATAAAATTAAGTGTTTGTGGCGCCTTAAAATTTGAAATTTGGTCAACTTGAGAATATTTTAACATTTTTCATTTTCATTTTAAAGTTTCAGTAATTTTGTTGTGGTTTTGGCATTTTTTTATTATTATTTTAGTTTTTTATATGTCTATATATTTTTTTCATAATTTTTATTAATTTAATAATTTTTATTAAGTTAAACTAAAAGAAAATGAGATGTTTTTGCAACTATATAGCTACAATAAAAAAAGTTAATTTTTATATATATATTTTATTTCAGTTAACATTTATTTAATTTCATATAACAAAAGTGTTTTTCAATGGTTTTGGATTTAATCACAATAACCCTGCTACTGATCAGAATAGCATACTGACTTACAGTAATATAGTTTGTAAGTGAAAACTGAATATTCTACTGAATATTCTGAATGAACAGAATATTCTGTATTGTCTTTCCAATTCATAGATGGCATACAGCAGGGACAGAATAATTTTCCATAAATAAGAGATGATAAATTTAGATCTTATAAATGATAACTCTTGTACACTTTTTTTATACTTTAAGTAATTAGTCCATTTCCCCAGGAACCATCTTCAGATCTGGAAAACATCTCTGGAGCTAAGCTTCAGGTAAAACTGCCAACATGAAATCAGATGAAGATAAATATTTTGGGGAATTCAGCTTTCTTTCTTTGTTTTTATGTAGTTATTTTGCATTTTTGCAATAATAATAATAATAATAATAATAATAATAATAATGTATTGTAAATTTGGGCACTGGACAGCCCAAAAATACCCACATTAGCATAGGTATTGTATCACTGTGTTCATTCTTTGTGTTGTAAAGTAAGCAGGAATCAGGGCTGTTTCATGACAGCGAGTGTGTGAATTTCAGGCTTCAGGAGTGTGTACAGTTCGTGACTTTCAGACACGGCAGTACTTGTGGTCTGTGTGAACTGCTCCACATGGCTGTGATGTATTAGTCTGGGGCAGCACATGTCAGGAATGCACTGCTAACAAACTGGCTGTAGAGCAATTGACCCCCTCAGTGCAGTTCCGCTCATGAGAAAGAGAGAGAGAGAGAGAGAGAGAGAGAGAGAGAGAGAGAGAGAGAGAGAGAGAGAGAGAGAGAGAGAGAGAGAGAGAGAGAGAGATGCACAACAAGAGACCGAGAAGGAGCTAAGGACATGAAGCTATAACCCGAACAAGTGTGTGTGTTTGAATCTACAGTTCAGATTAAACAAAGAGTGAGAGAGAACTCTCACAGGGCAAGATAAACGCAGTTTGTTTCCTATTGGCACAATAATGTACACAAAAGGGCAATATATATATATCATCTTTATGAACAGGGTAAAGGATACGTCTGAAGGGAAATACACTGACGTTCTGTGTACACACACATTAAAACGATGACCTAATCATCTGAGTTCTATTATATGAACCATTACTGCCAAAGTCCATGTATTTTTTATCAACCTTTAAATATAGAGAGGTGGAAGCTTTTAATATCAGCCGGACAAATAGGGGTATGACCGCGGTCGTGATCAATAAACCTCCTTTACAGGAAGCTTCAGATCCCCTATTATCCGACTCTATAGTTCTTATACACCAAAGAAGAGCAAGCAAAGATACACGGCCATTGGGACTCGCAAAGTCAATATTTCTCTCTGTTCGCAGGCCTGAGGGGTCATGTAATGATCCATCCTCGGTGCCAAATATTGTTCCAGGCCGGTTTTGAGAGGTGTTTTCGATCTACCCACAAGAGTGTTTGAACCAAGGTAAGAAACTTTACTTCATTCCCACTGTCTAACTCTTTGCCTTGTCTACCAGACTGACGAGCCTATGCTAATCAGAACTGCTAAACCGGTTAAGCTATATCAGACGTTCAGGATGGAAAGTGTATTTTGTTGCAGAATCAAGGCTTTTGCTAAGATCCAGCATCTTCAGACAGCTGCCAAATAATTAGGTATCAGATGTCCGGCACCTTACAAGAAGCCGTTGAGCGAAATTAAGTGAACGCACAGAATAAATGGACAGTGCGTCCTTATAAGTGATCGCGGAGCATCTTAAAAAGACAACCTGACTGCTGCTCTCCGCAGGCATGTCTTCAGATAATTCAGCATTCTCCAGCGTGTCTCACGCTAATTAAATGCAAAACGTTCCATCCAGAAATGTCACAATTGATTTATCTTCTTCTTCTTCTGCCAGTGACTTTACTTCAATCTTTCCATGGATAAGTGAAGAATGAAGGATAACTGGGGGGAGTGGTGATGTTATTTGCCCTTAAACGCTCGCTCGCTCTTCATGTCCTTTTCTTTCTATGTTCTTAACAATCTGTTTATGTATCTTTATTTTACTGGATGGTGAGTTGGACTTACAGCTTGAAGATTCTGTAACAGTAGGTCTGCTGACACAAACAAATGTCTATGTCAATACACGGTGTCCATAATGTTCAGTTCAGTGAGTCAGATGTTGTTCAATTCAGTAAAAGGTCTGATCAATTCAGTTCATTAAAGAAATCAACACACTGATTCAAACCGGTTTCTAATTTTTAATGTGATCAAATGTTTATCGATGGAAACTGATAATGTAGTATGTGTATCTAGTTGTTGTTTTTTATTTATTTTATTTTTTTATTTAATGACTATATGTGTTCAGTATCATACTTATAAATTCAAATTGTTTTGAATTCAGAAAGCTTGGACAATTTAAAATTGACATTAAAATATATTTTGGAAACTATATTTAAAGGTAAAAACTTAAAACTATATGAACTAGACAATAGTTTAATATGCAGAAATATTTTCTGTAATTTAATATTTTCTTTCAATATACCTGTTTATATGTCCTGTTGTTTGTACAATATACTTGATCTAAAAAAAAAAATAACAATAATCAAAAATTCACTCCCACTTTATGTTTTTGATTCACAAACCAGCTGCGGAATTCCGACTACACAAAAAAAAAAAAAAAAAAAGGAATTGTTCATAAGATTCAATTGTTGCAGAATCAGGTTACCCTGGTCATGCTGTATGTTTTTAATTCACTAAAAAGAACCAGTTTATAAGAGTCATTTGTACAGGAATAATTGAGTCATTTGTTTGTGCTGTATTTTCATTCACTTAAAGAAAAATGCTCATAAGAGTCATTTGTTAAGGAATAATTTAGCCATTTGTTCATGCTGTATGTTGATCCAATAAAAAGAACCGAGTCATTTGCTCAGAAACACTTTTCGCGTTTTATGATGTTTACGCATGTAGCCCGTGAGGAAAACTCAACAGAAAGATGTTTCTTGCCATTCCACATTGTACAGTCTTCTATTACATCAAATTTAACACCGTCTGCAAATTCACATACACAACTAAAATATGATTTCTTTTGCCATGGCACTAAAGATTCAGCAGTGGGGAGTGCCACTTCTGACAAGCGGTGCAGCAAACTCTGTATATTCTAATCAAATTGAATGTTTTGCAACATATATCGCTAATATCTCATAATATTATAGCAGATGCCTTTTTGGAAGGCTCGTTGGAAGGGTTTTTCCCTGTCTTCTGCCTTTGATGTCACAGCTCAAGATGAAGTTGCTAATGATGGGATCTGTGCACGTTCTAATGTTGACATGATGTCATTTCCTCTGGCTCCAGAATATTTTAGACTCTTATGATTGGCTCAGTTGGGTGATTTGGTTGTGTTGAAGCATGACACAGTTATAACTAGCTCCACTGATAAGCAAGAGAGATGGAACAATGAGAATGTCTTCCTCTCTGTCACTTCCTTTCTGTCAGAGAAGACCGAACTGAAGCACCATGTCATTGTAAATGTGTCAGGCTCTGTGTTGTCATGGTGACTATAGGAACAGGAGCCCATTAGGGTTGTGTGGCCCCTGATTGGCTTGTCTAGCCTGTCCAAATTTCACTTTATTCCCAAGACTGCCTTGTGCACTGGTTTTTAGTTCATGGTGCCAGCTTGTTTCCTGTTTGACCCCACATCCGCTGTGATGGACATACGCTACGAGCGCTTGTGATGGCGAGACTGTGATTTGACATGTCTTGTCTCAAAGCGACGAGTCATGGAACGAGAAAGCCACCAGGACATCGATGTCTCAGGGCCTGTGATCTGTGTTTTTAGTCTAGACACATTCATACACCTGTCTTTCTGTCTGTCTGTCTGTCTGTCTGTCTGTCATGTGTGTGCTTTAAAATTTCTGTCTGGCATTGGGTAAAATCAGGCTGAGATGTTCCCTATTTGTCTGGTTAACTTGTCATTACCAGGAAGAATAACTGCTCTTTGACTTTTTGACTTCTTTTTCAACCATGCTCATGTAATTAAAATGTAGGCAAAGACTGGTATGTTACATAGAGAAATTGATGAGATATATCATATATCCTCCTTTAGCTTAATTTGAATCTATTGAAGTTAGTGAATCAGTAAACAGAGTAACTTGCAATATTGAATCTGAAATGTAAGTAACTATTAACTGTTGTAAAAAAGCAATATCAAACTTGCAATCATGCTGTTGGTCTGAATATCAGCATCTGAACATCATTGTGCATTAATACAAAACTCTTGCTCGTGTGATATTCAGTGTTACTGTAGCATAATTTATACACTATTATGGTATTTATTAATATTTTGAAATAGCTTTTGTATATTTTTATTGATTTCCACAGAATCATTCTTAAAATTCTTTTTAAAAGTTTACTTAAGTTAATGCTTTGATTAACATATTTTTACATGTTTATATCTATTCCGCAGAGTTTCCCTCAAAACCAGCATTTGGAAATACCGTAACACTTTGAATTGGAGTAGAAAATTTTCTGCAGGGTTTTGACATTTTTAACACTGTCTGAAAGTGCCATGTAAAATATTTCCATAAAAGAATAAAAAAAAAAAATCTCTAAATTTTGAATTTGTATCTCACAATTTCAACTTATTTTCTTGCAATTCTGAGAAACAAGTCAGAATTGTGAGATATAAACTCAGAATTCTGGGAAAAAAAGTCAGAATTTCAAGAAATATTTTGAATTTTGAGCTATAAACTCGGAATTGTGAGAAAGAATTTCAGAAATCTGAGTTACACAATTCATTTTTTTTTTTTTTCAGAATTTAGGGTTTATATCTCATAATCCTGAGTTTATATATTTTAGAATTTTAGAATTTTTTTTTTTTTTATTCCGTGACGGAAACAGCTTCCATAGCTTCTCAAGACACACACAAACAGAGAGAGAGAGAGTGTATACTCAGAGAGAAGCCATGACAAATGTGCTTTTTCCATCACTCACCCTAACAGAGCACAGCAGACTTCTTTACACTCCGACAACAAATAGAGATATTAGGGATATTGGAACAGACAAGCCCCTTTAAGCTACATGGCACAATTTGCTCTGAGTTAATAGTCTCCTCTCTGGGAGATTTGATAAGCATGGAGAGCCGTGTATCACATCCCCATCCAAATAGTTCCACAGCACTGTCACAACTGATAACATCAAGGTAGAAAAGAGAGGGGCAGTGTGTGTTAATGTGTGTGTACTGTCCTGATCTCTGCCACCACAGACAATCAGTTGTTTACGAAGCATCAGAGGGCTTCATGTTCCCCAAATGCATGCATTGCTTGTGACAGTGCTGCCAGTGATACAATAGGGAATTCTGGTAAGTTTGCACTGTGCATGTCCAATACTGGCCTTGAGCTTTCAATTGTAAGTTATCTTTAAAATGTACAATATAAAATTAATTACATAAAGTACATCTATATTAGAGCTGCATGATTCTGGAAAAAAAGGAGAATCAATACAAACTGTATCATGACAACTAAGCAAATAACATTTAATTTATTAAAATGTTCCCAGCTAACAAAAATAGGTTCTAAGAACATTTTGCTAACAACTGAATGCTCAAAACAAAACAAAAAAAAAAGGCACTTTTTCTTGGTTATGTGAGCATTAGAGAAAACATTACGGGAACAAAATGTAAAAACATTTTTAATGTTAGACAAACATCTAACAAAAACTTTTTAGGAAAATGTTGAAAGAGCCCTGCCAGAACGTTAGCCAAAATTCTGGCAACGTTCCCTGTTAGCTAGGCTAATTCCTGCAGCCTATCTAAAAATATTTATTTAATTTAAAAGATTTTTTTAAATGAGTGAATAATTCCATGACTTCACTTGTTTCATTACTGTACCGAATCTCTTGAATGGATGATTCAATGACAAGTGCTTTTTTAACAGTCACTTGTTGCCACCTACCGGCATAACAGTGTATTGACGCAATTTTTATTTGAAGCATAAAGTAATTTTCAAAAGATGATTTACGCTATTTTGATCGCTACAGTATATCCGTACTAAACTTTTTCCTATTATTTCTGTGATCATTTATCACATAAATAACTGTGTTGACTTGTTTCCGCATGGGATAAAAAAAAAAAATAAAAAAATACAAAAAAGGTAATTGCGACTTTTTATCTCACAATGCAGACTTTAAGAGATAAAATTTGCAGTTCTGAAGAAAAAAATAGAATTGCGATATAAACTCGCAATTGTAAGAAAATGTCAGAATTGTGATATTAAAACCTTTCTTTTTATTTTTAATTCTGTGGCAGATACAAGAGAGAGATTTTGAAGGAATTGTGAGATTTAACTCAGAATTGCATTTAATTCGCAACTGCATGACGAAAAATTCGAATTGTAGGATCACAATCTTACAAAAAATCGCAATTAAATATTTTTTTGTTTTGTTTTGTTTTGTTTGCTTGTTCATATATTTATTCATTTATTTTAATCCCATGGTGGAGACAGGCTTCCATAGTAAAGACTTTTTGTGAAGGCGTTTCAATCATTCACATGACATTTGCTCCCTCTGGGTCATTGGCAGCATGAACACAGATTTGAATGTTCTGTTGTGATCGTTCTAATCAAAGGTTTAATAGACATAGCTGAATTATTTAAAAGTAACTATGCAGCTCTAATCTGTTCGTGAAGTGTAATATATTTTTTTTTCTCCAAAATTTCTGTCTTGGATGGCAGCGGACAGTGACAGGGAAGAGAATAATTGTTAAATAAAGTTATTTTTTTTTTCTTGCACATTTCTTTGCGTAGCTTCATAAAATTATAGATGAACCACTGATGCCACATGGACTGTTTTAGCGATGTCCTTACTACCTTTCTGGGCCTTGAAGGTGGTAGTTATATTGCTGTCTATGCAGGGTCAGAAAGCTCTCGGATTTCATCAAAAAATATCTTAACTTGTGTTCCGAAGATGAATTAAGGTCTTATGGGTTTGGATCGACATGAGAGTGAGTAATTAATGACAGAATTTTATTTTTTGGGTAAACTATTGCTTTAAGGATGAGGACTGAAATGCATTTCTCTCATTTCTCTCTCTCTCTGTCTCAGTTTGACTGAGGGATGTGGGGGGTGGGGCAGGGAAAGGTAATTGGACATATTGGTTTTTTCACTGTGGATCCGTCAAAGTCCAGGAGGATTTTAGGCTGTCAGAGATGGTTCCGTGTTGGGTTTTTTAATTATCCTCCTTGGAGCTTTGTCAGGGACAACAGTGTCAGCAGCCCAAACTGTTTTCCAAACAGAGCTTTAAGATCTCAGAGTCCATCTAGCTCAGACAGGGTCATCTGCCATCACAGCCACTGGCTTGTTTGGTATTCATACACACCACCAGAGACACTCGCTAGTCTGGAAATCAAACCCTGCAGATAAAGGATAGAGTTTAATGTGGAATTCTCCTCACTGCTCACTTCATTGTTTGAAGACCCAGAATTGGTCGGAACTGGAATTGTGTGTCTATTAAGTTTGAGGCCATCCGTGTTCTTCAATTGTTCTTCATTGTTTTGGATAAAAGTGTCTACTAAATAAATAAATGTAAATCTGTATGCTAGTATATCCCTAGACACTGACAAAATAAACACTGATGTGTACTTTCATATGCCACAATTCCTGCTTCAGTAGGGAAGTGTCAACAAAATAAAGATCATTTTATTTTTCAAATGTCTTTATGGGGTTTAGAAGTTTCAGAAGCTATTAGAGATTTTTTTTTCTTACCTATAATTATTAAATTATTTTTGTTATTTAATATTTTTATTTTATTAATTATTAAATTATTTAATTACAATTAAATATTTGGATATTTAATTATGCATGCTCATTTACCCTAAATTTAAATAATTTTTACATAATCATAATCTAAAGCTCATTGATATTTAATCTTTAAAAACACTATTAAATGTTATTTAATAACACTGTTAAATATAATATTTAGCAATATTTAGCAATTAATATCCATTTTTATACTGTTAATGTTGTGATGTCTAAATTCTGTAACATTTTACTGTTATTTTTGTGATGTCTAAATTCTGTAACATTTTAATAATTAATTGTAGTATAGTTTAATATTTATGTTTATCAAAACATATTTACACGTCAATATTTCATAAATATACTACTGTTCAAAGTTTGGGGTCAGTAAGATTTTTTTAAAGAAATAAATACTTTTATTAATTTGTTGATAAGTGGTGGTAGTAAAATGTTTTTAATATTTTTCAATTTTGTAAGTTGTGATTATTGTTTATTGTTTTTAAAAAATATAAAATATATATCTAAATGTGTTGTTTTATTCATTGTTACTTGCTGTTTGTTTGTGAAATTTACTAGTAATAGTAAATAGTAGTAAAGTGTCTTGTATAAACAGGCCAAAAACACACTGACAAAGGAGATAGGAGAGTGGCTAAGAGAAACTACTCCGAAAAGCTGAGAACCCAGTTTTCAGCCAATGGCCCTGCTCCAGTGTGTAAATGACTGAAAGACATCAATTACAAGACACCATCCCCAGCACTGTGTTGAACCAACAACTGGCAGAAGATTTGAATGAGTTCTATTGCTGGTTTGAAAAACACTGTCTCACACCCCACACCCATTCTGACCCTCTCTCCATGGATCCATTAACACCTCCAGCACCAGGCATAAGAACAGCTTCTTCCCTCAGGCAGTCCTGCTCATGAACAGCTTACTTTAAAATAAACATGTAATACACAACACTGTTTATACATGTACTTATTTAATTGTACACACAAATACCATCTATTGTCTATTTTGTATATTGTTTTTCTTCAAAAAAAATTGTTGTATATTGCTATTTCCTATAACTTATTCTATTTTTTTATATTTTTTTTGTTAATATAGTTTTTTTTGTGTTTTATTATGTTTTTTCTGAATGACTTATTTCTTGTATGTGTAAACATATTTGTAGTTATTTTTATTTCTGATTCAGATTCTGCTTTTAACATTGATAATAATGACATGTTTCTTGAGCAGCAAATCAGCATATCAAAATGATTTCTGAAGGATCATGTGACACTAAAGACTGGCGTAATGATGCTGAAAATTCAGCTTTGCATCACAGGAATAAATTACATTTTAGAATATATTAAAATATGAAACAGTTATTTTAAACTGTAAAAATATTTCACAATGTTACTGTTTTTTTTTTTTTTTTTTTTTTTTTTTCAAAATCAAAAAAGTACAGCCTTGGTGAGCATAAGAGTATCTCTGTGTTCAGCTTTACTGTAAAGTGTAGATGTGTTTGTGTCAGTGACAGCAGTCATTATATCTGCTGCACGAGGGACCTACTTAGTGTTCCTCAAACCTTCTCACTCTCACAGTTTTCTCTCTCTTTGACCTTGATATGCTCAAATGTGTGTGTATGTGATGTGTTTGAGCTGCTTGTAGATATTCACATACAAGCATTGGTCCAGTAAGAACATTCACTTCTTTCATTCATTTTTTTTTTTTTTTTACAGCGGAATATCTTGTGATGTTACAGTATCCGTATGATACTCTCAAGACGGGACATAAGGAAGAATCTGAAGATGGATTTAGAGCTCGGTGAACCTCAACTGAAATACTGGCTCGAATCTTGTTTGTGATCCTCAATGAGTAGCACAACATGCCAGTATTATGAATGTCCTGTAGCTATAACGGCTCTCAGAAATGAACAATACAGATTGATTTTGCCTCTCCTCCTCCAGTCCACAGGCCTACAATCGTCCAATTCCTTTTACTAGCTCTGCTAGATAAATGATACACAATGTATTCCCTCAGCATTTTTATCAATTTGTATTGAATTTTGTCCTAGAGACCCTCTTTCTCTCCCAGTAATGACACCCATGGGTCCCTTACAACACTGTGTGTGTTTGGACGGTAGGTCATATTTCAGTTGAGACTTCTTAATCATTTCAAAATATACAGTGTTGTGCTTTAAAACTGCATTTAAGATTCAGTCTGACAGTAATTGTTTCTGATCAAAAGACGTAATCTCTTTATGATCAGGCATGGTTTATTCCTACTCCAAAAAATTCCAAAAAAGACTATTTTTAACTCCATGCCACATCTCTCATACACATGTTGGCATACAGATGCCTAAAAAGAGGAAAATACGTGAGCTAGGAAGTAGGATGAGGGTTTTCTGGGCCAACACACCAGAGTGACTAGGACAAAGCGGAGCAGGGTATTTAAACTCACAAAGCATACGAGGGAAATTCAGGACAGCTTAAAGATTCCTTAAGATCCAGTCAAACAATTTTAGCTTCGGCCCCATGAGTGTGTGCAACATAACTCCAGTCAAACCTGCTGTTTTTTATGTCTTGTTGCTTCTTGCAGATGAAGATCTGATGGTGGCAGCTCGCCGTTAACTGATGCAGGGCACCGAATGATGAGCGACCGAGTCATAAGTGAGAGGATGACCTTTCATAGTGGTGCAGTTTTATTAAGTGTTTGCATAATTAGCTCATAAACTGTGCACTGGGGTTTTGTACAGATGCACCCCATAAATTCATATCAAAGGCTCATATTTACACTGGTCCACCTGTAAGAGGATTTGTGTCAATATGTGTGCTAGAAAAGAAACTCCTATGAAGTTTTTTTTTTTTTGTTTGTTTGTTTTTTTGTTTTGTTTTTAATTTTACATATAATAAGTTGTAATTTTATTTTATATTTTATATAATTCTTAATAATAAAAGTAGTTGATAAAATGTTAAAAAAAAAAAAAATTAATAAACAAAATATATAAATATTGTATAAATATTTTGTAAATATTTAATATGTGAATATTTTTAATAAAAAATATAATTGTATTTTTATATTTATAATATTAGTCATGTTAAACTATATAATTACAAATATGTAAAGATAAATATTTTTACAAATTTATTTTTAATAATATGATTTTAATGTTTTGTAATAAATACACAAACAATATTAGTAATGTTAAAAAATATTAATATTAAAATATATTTTAATATAAAATAAAAATATCATATATAGCTTTAATTATAGCTTTATTTAAAAAAAAGTTTTTATTATATTAATGAATTATACAAGACCACATTTGAATTTCTTACAAAAAATGTTATCACAATAATTTTTTAATCATTCATTTTATTTGTTATATATGTATATATCATATCAAATAAAAAACATAATTATAGAAATATATTTATTATTTAGAAATTTAATTATATATAAAATAAATATAAATGTTTTATATAAATTATTTTGTATTTAAAAATATAATTTTATTAATATATAATTATTATTATCATTATTATTATACTGTAATTAGTCAATCTACAGTCATTATTGTAGTCATTATTGACTGTGGTCAGCTGACATCTTTTCCAGCAGAGAGACAAATTCACCATAAACATTCTGACATGTTATGCATGTCTAATTAGATGAGCGAGATGTGTTTGGAAATCTCTTCACGTCGTCTGGTCCTGAGGACAGTATCCTGGGTGAAAGGTGACTGATGTTGAGTGATGTGTCCGTCGTGGTCGCCCTGTGAAAGGACTGAACGGTTGGCTTCTTGGACACGGTTCCTGGTGATGAATGACATCTGTTCAGAGGCGCAAAAAAGATTTTGTTTAAAAAATGGTGTGGCTCTTGGCCTTGGTCTGCAGTTGGATGAGGAACTGACCCTGGACAAATCCTCTGAGCCCTGGATTGGGATTCAGAACATGTTACTCTGTGACCTCTGAAGCTGAGCGTGCACAAAAGCTGATGGAAGCAGATTAGTTATTTCTAAATGTCTTTATTTATCAGATCTGTAAATACTTGTGGATGATTTGCGAAATGAGGTTATAATAAATCCTCAGGTAAAGCTCTCTCTCTTTATAAACAACATCATAAACAGAGGAAAATCCAGAGTATGGAAATTTAATAAATATACTATAACTTGCCTGCCATATTTATTTATTTATTTATTTATTTACAGTACATTATATTCACATAAACAAATAATGTGATTGTGACAATTATTATTATAATTATTATTATTATTATTATTTTTATTTTATTTTTTGCTAGATTTTTCTGGATGCTTTATTTTTGAGTTTTTGATTAATTATTATTATTATCAGTCTTCATTAGATTCTTGTTGCTAAAATTCTATAATTTTTTTTTTTATAATATTACAGTAAAATTACTGTGATGCAATTTTTTCAAATAAAGAATTGTAAGATTTTTTTTCCCCATTACAGAATATTTGGAGAAAAACTGAATTTCTTGGGGGGAAATGAAGCATATTTTTAGGGTCATCAATGTTTTTTGTTTTTCTCATATTAAATTTTGTAGGGAAATGTAAGTGCTTATGTCATTATGTCAAAAAATAAAATAAAAAAAGTTACTAAAAATAGACTTTTTTTGACTTTTCATATTTGGGGAAAAATAGAAAGAGTTATTTGTCATGCAAAAAATGTCAATGCAGGAAACAAAACAAACAAAAAAAAACTGTCTTTGCACAAAAAAAATGAAGTATATTTTTAAGGACCATTTCTTTTTCTTATTAAATTATTGAAATGAATAAAGGGGTTGGGGTGGGTTGGATTATGGTTCTAAAATAGACTTTGTTGTTACAATGTATATTTAAGACTATTAACTGTTCTTAATGGATTTAAATTATATTTAGTTTTTCTTTTAGTTTTGGAGTGTATAAGGGGAAAAGGAAAGAGAAATAAATAGGCAGAAAGAGTGTGAGCTCATTATAAAAGGCTGTCTTTATGTCAGGGATCTTTAAGGCTGGTGAATGTTTTACACAGAAGTTTGACTCCTGTATGACCCCTGGCTGATCGGCCCGGTCACACACACATTTCCTATGAAATAAAACTTAATGCATGAAGGGAAATACATGCAATTGTTTTATGTCAGCTTTGAAAGAGTGGTAAATATACTCCACCAAGCATCCATCTCTATTACTGAGATGCATCCAGTATCTCTTTGACATTATTAAATGACTGAATTCATCTGGAGTGATTCATTTTGGTTCATTCACACCTGCAGAGGCCAGACCTCCATCTGGAGTGTGTGAGTAAGTCCTCCATCTGACCTTCACCGTCCACCATCAAAATTTTAATCTAAGAAGGATCATATAAAGCCCAAACAGACTCACTGGACTCTGGGAAACAAACACCTTCCATTTGAGTTTGATAGAAGGTAAAAACATTTACTAGCACACAGGACCCGTTTATAAGCTCTGTTCCAGCAGAGACTTTCACCCCAAACTCAAATGCTGTTTGGACATTCACTCAGTCCTACTATGAAACTTTCATACACTGTATGACATATGAAATGCCATTTGGTTCCCCAAAGAACCTTTCAATGAACAGTTCTTAAAAGAACCATTTTTCTTAGAGTGAAGAATAATCTAATTATCTTAAGAATTTTTTCCATTTTTTTTTTCCAGTATAAAGAACCTTTTATGAAATAGAAATGTTTCATGAATGTTAAAACCATAAATACCAATCAAGAACCTTTATTTTTTAAAGTGTAGCACTAAAACTGTCAATTAAATTAAACTTGAGGCTAGTTTTTTGTAAATAATTCATGTCAAACCTTAACCACACAATCTCCTCCAATCAGTTCCCACTGGATAAAATCCCTGGAAAAATATCCTGAATGACTCAGAAGTTTGTCACATTGTGACATAAAATGGGTTGCGTATCCATAAACACACCAAAAGCTGAGGGCAAAACAGAACCAAAAGGAAGACCTAACTAACACTGATTACACACTCTCAGTAAAAAAGGTACAAATCTGTCAATGTGGTGCTATCCTAAGGTATAAAGGCTAAAAAGTACATCGTTGTACCTTATTTATCCCTAACGTGACATATTAGTATCTTAAAGGTACAAAGTAGTGCTTTAAAAGAACATATTAGTACCTTTAGAAAGACAGTTTGGTAGTGATGGAAGATACAAAGCTTTTCCAAAACTTTGAATCAATTGAACCAACTGGTTCGCAAAATGGATCACTTTTTTGACACGCTCAAAATGCCAAATGCTGATGGTCAGAACAATGTAAATGCAACAAAAACACCTTTTACAGAACAATTGCAAATATTTTATTGAAAGTGCAACCTATTAAATTAACAACTCATCTAATATAGTTAAATATGAAGTGTCTGCATAATGCGTGTTATTTTATTCATTTGTTTTGTTTGTTTCATGTAGAGCTTGGCTAATCGGCCTCATTTTTTTTTTTTTTTTTTTTGTCAGATAGATACTAGATCATGGCTTCACAGAGATCACCCCTAGTGGCCAACCACTGAAATGTTTAAATATTTAGAAATTGTTATGACATAACAAAGCCATGTTTACTGAAATCACGAGACTTTGGCAGTTCGATTCACACTGATTCAAAACAAATGATTCGTAAATGTTTCGAAGCTTCATGAAGTGATGTTTCGAAAGCAGTTTGGAATACAGTTTGGTTTACGAACCACTGAAATACAGTTTGGTACCTTTTTTTTCTGAGAGTGCATGTAAGAGAACATAGAGCAATTTCTCCTAATTAATATGCATATAGAAATCGATTCGTTGATGGATAAAACAAGGAAAATGCACATATCTGATCAAATTTCCATTTAATGGAAAATGTGTTTGAAGGGTTGTAGATGTGGATGAGAATTACAGCAGCAGGAAAAGAAAAATAATCCTCAGATAATAATTCATCACACATATTCCCTGCCATCCCAACCTGGAGATGAGAGTGACACAGATACATAACGCTCACCTGATGCTCATTCATGAAACAAAAAAAGAAACCCATTCCCATATTTACACTAAAAATAAGAAGCAATATTATTAATCACATTCTGGGAATCTCTGAAGATAGATACACATTTACATATTAACACCCATACTCTGCATAGTGCTCTAAATATCACTAGATACATATTCCTTCTCGGTCTAGTATGTCTGTGTGCAATAAAAGATGCCGGCTAACATTACATACCGAGAGAGAGAGAGAAAAAAAAGGCTTTTGACACCCTGACACTGCAGACTAAAAGTAAAATGCTGAAAGCTTCAGCAATTCTGGAATATTATTTCACTGCAAGCCATTACCACCAAGGAATATTGTTTTGTTTTGTGTCCCTAATTCATAATTAGCACTCACAAACAGTCAGGGAATAAATACCTGCAGAGATTTAGCAGATATATAGTATGCAAGAGGAACACAAGAGGATCATTTTGGTCAGGTTACACTGGATATGGATGATGATGAAATTTGGGCTAATGCTTCAAGATATGCAACTCATTCAGGCATCTGACTAGTGAGGTATGACTGAGATGGTTTTTGAATAACAAATATCGTACTTTACGTTACTGCACATATAACTGATTATGTCAGGTTACATATTAGAAAACATCTCACAGGCTTCTTTGATGGCCACAGACATAGAAAGACACACAGTAAACTCCTCGGTAGCTTCGTTTCCTCGGTACATCTTTCCTCTCTGATGAAGTGCTTCTTTCTCCAGGCCTTTTTTTTTTTTTGGTTCTTTCTTGATTTTTGGATTGCAGGGCAAAGAGTTTTGCCTTCAAGCCCACATCTACAGACTAATGATGAGGGGTGTTTGAGCAGGTCTGTGTGCTTGCCCTGGGCCCAAAGGAAAATTATGCAAAAAAAGAAAGAAAGAAAGGAAGAGGAATAGCAGAGGGGGACGAGATAGACCATCTGGAGTAGGTGCGTATGTCCTAATCGACGTATATAATAAAACCAGAGAAGGTGCTGTACTTGTTGTTGTTGCCCCCGTGGGCTTTACCCCCGTCTAATTTGATGTAGACTTCGTCTCCGGGCTCCAGATGAAGAACAGCGCTGTTGCTGGCGTAGTCATAGTTTTGATCTGCGTCCTGGGCGATGGCGCTGGCACGGACCTGCGGGAGGAGAGGAACATTTAGTGCAATGTTTCAGCTGTCAGATAAAGAAATTGCATATGATATACAGGTTTTCCGTTCATATATATTAGGTCTCAAGGCCTTTACAGACCCTTATGAGACTGAGCAAGAAAGGATTGAATTTAGTCTGAGTGTTTACTAAAGAAATATATTACAATTGTTATCATATTATGGTAACAGTTGTATATATACAGTTAATATTTAATGTGCAACTGAGTGTTTACTAAAGAAATATATTACAATTGTTATAATATTATACACACACACACACACATATATATATATATATATATATATATAAAATATGTTCATATTTTTAATGTTGGGTGCAGATTTGTTTCTTTAAGATACACCAGGACATGAAACAGTGGCATGTATGGCGATGTTATTGCAACTTTTGTGTTTTATTGCAATGTATAAATTATGAATTATAAATTATGTAAATGCATAATTTGTGTGTGTGTGTGTGTGTTTTTTTTTTTATTTTATATGTTGTGTGTGTGTATGTATATATTTATATATTGTTGAATAAGTATTTATTATTATACATAAATATAATTAATTGAATGTTTTTAACACATCATACTGGATGCTGGTGTTGCATGAAGCACTTACTATTGCTTTGACTCTCTCAAGCTGTTGCATCTATTAACACAGTTATTTAAAATTTCTATTTAGGTGTCATTAATTTTCACCTTGTGAAACTGTGTCCAATGCAACATTTATTTTTAAGCACTGAAGACCCAATCCAAATTCCTACTTGAACTTAGTTTAATATAATTTTATGGAAAATAAACATCAATTAATTTGATGAGACAAATGCAACTTCTCATAATTAGATTATGAGAAAAAGTACAATTAATTTAGTGTAATTGAAATATTTTAATATGAGTTAATAATACGTATACTAATAATAATAATAATGCTATTGGAAATGTATTTATTATTATTATTATTATTATTATTATTATTATTACTATATCCTGCCAAGAAAAATTAATAAATATAACAAATAATAGTCATAAATAACTTTGTCATCATTGATTTCTTTCCCATGGTTTCATGGTCTGGTCATTTTATCCCATATGTCAACAACCCCTTGGAAAAGAGTTGTATCCATATAGGTCAAAAATTATCCAAATATAATCAAGTGTATTTAAACTTTTCAAATGCATATATTTCACTCCCAGAAGAGCTGCAATACCTGTAAGAATCCTTCATTTGGAACTGAACAGAAAATTTCTCACGTGTAATTTTTGAGTTAGGGAGAAAAAAAAGAAAACAAGGTCACTAGTTAAAATCTTTAAATGTTTAAATGCTTTATTGTCGTATTCAGAATATTTAGTGCTTTAAGTTGTGAGGTTGTGTTTGCGCGCGCTCACCTGGTTGTTCTTGCACAGATCAGCCCACATGCTGGTTCCGTCTCCTCCTCGCATGAGCACATGGTACGTAAAGTAGTATATTCCCGGTATGGAGCAGGTAAATTTGCCCGTGGTCGGGTCGTAATGATTCCCGAGATTCGTGACCACGTCGTCAAACTTCAGCAGCTCGTAGCCCTCGTGCTGCTTTTTGAGCCCTGCGTAAAAGGCGATTTTGGGCACGGTGCTATAGGTGGCCGCGCTGATGGCGCCCGTTGCCATGTTTGGTCCCGGCTGCCCGGGTAATCCAGGCCGTCCCGGTTCCCCCTTCTCTCCGGGAGGTCCAGGGGGTCCGGGTTCTCCGGGAGGGCCCCTCGGCCCCACTTTCCCCGGGCGTCCTGGTTCACCTTTCGGACCTTGTATAAAAGTTGGTAAAGACTGCATAAGGTTGCTGTCCCGGACAGGGTCTGCTGAGACCGTGCTGGTCGGGGATTTGGTACCGTAAGGATCGCAAACCATCCTGCAGGTGCCGAGCATCTCGTAGTGCGCGGCGGATGTCCCGGCAGAGCTCACCAAAACCGGGATCAGGATCACCAGCACCAGGACCATGACCACACCGAGCACCCCAGCCGCGATCAGCCGCTTCCTGCCGACGAGTCGCGTCAGCACCGGCCGATCCTCCTGTCTGCTTTTGGGCGAAATTTTGAAGGTTGGTGAGGCACCTCTTCAGATGAGAAAAAAAAAAGAAAGTCCGATTGGTTTTGTTAATTAACTTCTGGCTTGGGCCCCAGAATCTTCTCTCTCTCTCTCTTTTTTTCTCTTGTATTCTTCTCTCACTTAACTTCTTTTCTGCTGATGTTGGCTCACTCACAGCCCTGCTTCAGCATCAGCATCTCTCCGGAAGCGCATCACCATCAGCGTCTCTCCACATGTGGACGCGAAAAGGAAAAACTCCACTGATAGAAGAGAAAAAATGCTTCAGATAGTAGAAATGATTCTGATATCCTTCCCTCGCTTTGAGTCTTTCCTCTGTGCACAAAAGACGGGATGAGCTGGATAAAGTTGGTTGTCATGAAGATCTGAGCCGCTCTGTGTGAGTGTGAGCGCAGCGCAGGGCGTGAGAGGAAAAGAGGGAGGAAGAGATCCAGCGCTCTTATAACACACCAAAACGCAAAATCACACATCAAACATCTACACAGGACAGACACAGACAAATAAATAAAATAATAATCTAGCGCCAATCTAGACTGTTCAACACACTTGAAATATAACGGGGCATGAACCTGGTGTTTATTATCTAATTTGGAAGTATATATTGTATATTATTGTATATATACAATAATAAATTGTAAATTATATTATTATTATATTTATATAAATTAAATTATTACCAACTACTTTTCAGCTATTAAACAAATATTTAATTGTTGCATGCTTATATTTAAATAAACATTACTGTTAAATACATAAATACAGTTTTGGGTAATAGAATTTACATATTTACATATATTATTTACTTATGTACATAGATGTATGTATGTATAACACACACACACACACACACACACACACACACACACACACAATTTTATTTTGGACAACTTTTAAAGCATTCGGTCTTTTGAATATTTGTATTCAATTTATTCATTGAAATGTGTTTTGTTTTTTAACTTTTAGACGTGCAACCCAAACTTTTGGATTCGTACAGTCCCCTTTTCAGTCAGGTTGACGTTCTAGGTCACTGCACAGTGAAAAATTAAGCTATTGGAAATGTTTATTCACGTATCCCTGAGAATTAACTTTGAAGGTAATGGCGCAACCACTAAATGACACGTATGCCAATAGTATAGACCTGCCAGTGATGCACTGCCACTACAGGATGCAAGAACAAATCATTCATTTACTCCAATCTGGGAATCGACCACCTTGCAGTTGCACGAATGTGTGCTGCTTGAACAGTTGTGGTGCACCTCTCAAGATTTCAACAGGTTAGTTACTAAGTAACTTCCGTTTCACGTGATTATTGTTTAGATATACTGGTTGCACCGTTGGCACCGAATCTGCTGTATTGTTCCAAGTTTTGACTCAGCGAGGTCTTGAACACATCCAATTATCTTCGGACAACACAATGGGCCACTATCCATACTGCTTACCCTGAGCGCTTGATGAAAGTCTAGGTTCAACAGTGCCTTCGACGACGCCATTTCATTGGTCGGCATGAGACCTGCTCTCCAGAGGAGTTTCCCTCGCCCCATAAATCAAGCGGCAAAAATCAATGACCTCGGTTAGTGAGGGCCGTAATGCCCTTCAGCGTATGAGCTGCATAGAGAGTACACCACGAGAAATCGTTTTAAACAGGATGATAAAACAAACTAAACAAACAAAAAAAGTAATCAAGCCAAGCTAAATCGCTACAAGTCTAACTCAAGGAAAAGAAAAAAGACATTTAAGGATTCCTCTGAAAGGTCAGTGAGTAATTGTCGGCGCATGGTGATCCATCGCCATCCGGACTCATTTTTAAACTTCAACGTCCCACTTTCTATCGACGCTGGCAGAAGGATGGGACAACCACTTCTCCAACTGAAGACGTTGGGCCGTAATGAATGTCCAACAGTTTGTCGAAAACTTTTACAAACCACACTTCTCATTGTTTGGAATCTAAAGAAAACTTTCGGAAGTATTCAAGGGGTTGTGAAACAGTGGAAGAGGTTCGGTATGTGGTGTGGGCTTTGAAATGGACAGATGTTCCTGCTGAGAGCAAGAGGTAAGTGTATTCGGGGGAACGTGCGCTGGACAGATGTGCCTGCTGAGAGTGTGAACGAGAAGGACAGAGGCGTCTGGATGGTGTTATAATGAGAGACAGGAAATCCCATGCGGCTATCATAGACCTTCTACAAACACAAGCACACACCCCATCATCATCTGACTCAAGGCACTGAAAGGTCAGCTCATTTACCCCTGATCTGCTGTCGTGGAGGTGGTCCGGACCATGACAGGGCCTCCGATGGGATGATCGTTTTTAGATGTGATGATCCTCTGTAGCCGTTTCAGATCACACCCTGCAAATCAAGCATTCGCTTCAGAACTTTCTTACAAGGAGCTTCAAATTTTAACTCATCTTCCAAGCACTTAATAAGACTTCAGATTGTTGGAAATTTCCAAAAATAGAAAATACAAGCTTCTAATTTTTAGTCTCTAGTGTCACAGTAAGAACTTTAACACTGTTAGAAAAAAAAATTAAATGGTTTACACAAAAGTGTTGCACAGAAAAACTTTCAACTTTGATAATGGTTGGAGTTGTTTGTTTTGAAGTGAATGTGGATTTTTTAATTGTTTCTGGAGGATCATGTGATTTTCTGGAGTAATGATGCTGAAAATTCAGCTTTGCATCAAAGGGATAAATTACATTTTACAATATATTCAAATAGAAAACAGTTACTTTGAATTGTATTATTATTTCAAATTATTACTGTTTTTACTGTAATTTAAATCAAATAAATGCAGCCCTGGTGAGGATAAGATATTTCTTTCAAACAATAATTACCAACCTAAACTTTTAAACTGAAGTATACATTTTAGAAGATTTTGCCTTGTCATCCCAAGGTCTTTTCAACCCATCAACTGCTGAAAGAAAAAACTGAATCGTCCAACAAAATGCTGACTTTATTTCAATGTCAAAAATGAAGTACATAGCACAACTGCATTGTGTGCACATGATAAAACATTAAAATATTACACATTTAAAGGTGATTGCAATGAAACAGCTTATGGCTTTTAAAAATAAGGAAAAACACATCCATAAAAAATAAAATGTCAAATTCAGTCAAGCTTTGAAGAATTTGAAGACGTTAGTGAACGCAACCTAAAGCTGTAGTAAACACTATGATGGCAGAAATGACAATGATAATTGAATGATTAACCAGCTCAAGAAACTGGTTCTTTACAAATACTACTGTATATTGTTCTGTAAAAAGTTGCACCATCATGTTAACTAGAATACACAGAAACAATGGCCAACCGCTTCAGAGAACACCAACCTATGGTTTGTTACGATATCTTGTTGACCCTCTCAAATGGCCACTGGGGTGTTTCTGTCAGGTATCTGCTGTGTACCATCTGAAACTCCCGTTTGCAGCCATTCTTATCTGTCATTAAGAGGCAGAGGAAGCAGTCAGCGGTTTCCCCTCGGAGACCTGACACAATCCTGCTCAGACTCCACTAAGACCCCAAAACTCCTTCTAAATCCCTGTACGGTTACAAAACGCTCGTCCCCACCTCCCAAAATTCACTGCTCTCCTTGTCTGGATGGTCGAATATGACAAAACTCCTACCGCTTCTCTAAAGAAACACAAGAAACACGTTCAGAAAAGCTGATTATCACCCAATGCAGGTCTGATTTAACAGAAGTGGCACTTTGAAGGCAAAAAGTGGCATTGGACAAGAAGGACACTTGGAAAAAATAGAGTGGAGCCATTTGGAGGTTACATAATGAACGTAATACTGAAGCAATATAAAACATATCTTCTAAATAAATATCAAATGGAAAGGCACATGCAGTGAGGTTCATCTCGGATGCTCGGATCAGCTCTTCGTCGCCCTCTGCTTTACTTGTTCTTGGCCGCCAGCGGCTTGCGACTGATCTTCTTGGATTTGTCGGCGTTCTTTTTGGGCGCCTCTGGATTGGCCTGCAAGTGTCGCCCGTAAAGACTGCAAAACACAAACAGACATTGTGTGATCACACCTGGCCGCTCGTTGTTTCTGCAAAAGGCTTGAATACAGAGTAGCGAGGAAGAGGAGTTATATTTTTAGTGTTAACCAGCTGAAAGTGGATTAATTGAGTTCAACACACTGACGGGTCCCCCACTGGGACACTGAACTCTCTGTGCTGTCCAACACCCCTCGGCTACAGCTGTGTATGGCACAGAGAGACAATTATCCACAACCACCCTACACACAGTGCTGGGGGAGAGAGAGGGAGAGGGGACATGTAGGGAGAGCAATTTCCAGTCCAGTGGTCCCTCTCTATTTCAGCAGCACTCAAAGGCTGGGTTCAGTGATACGAGGGAAAAGACAAAGAGAGAGAGAGAGAAAGGAAGAGACTTAAAGTGAATGAGAGTGACCATGGGAATTATGGAGGCAGGATTCATTGGCTATGTACCAAATCCTGGTGAGCTGCTTTGCTATACACTGCCTACATAAGCATCAGCACCCTAAAATGAATCAGATTCAGAACACTTTTCCAAAGGCTCTCAGGTCAGTTTACGTAGGCATCTCGGAATGTCCCTTGGCAGCTACTTTCTAGGCATACTGTACTTGTTCCCATCAACTTGATTTGAGAAAGGGCAATAAATTGGGGTAACAATTTTCATATTTTGGTCGAGTACTCCTTAAAATGC
This sequence comes from Cyprinus carpio, assembly GCF_018340385.1. Lineage (NCBI taxonomy): Eukaryota > Metazoa > Chordata > Actinopteri > Cypriniformes > Cyprinidae > Cyprinus > Cyprinus carpio. The sequence continues at coordinate 20,475,239 of NC_056595.1, forward strand.
TGTCTATGTAGGCAGCTGAGCTCACTAGGTTTTGGTATACAGCTTTCATCTTTACTGCAGTCCTGACTGCTGTTTCCATTACATCATTAATACTAATCTCTGATTGGATGTTGACATAGCAGCTGGTGATTGCAGAGTTAGCGGCTCTACACCTACTGTAGCATGCCTTGACCATATTCCCAAGTGTAATTAAAGAATACTATTTGAGGGAGAATTCTAATTGCAGTGCAGTGAAATGTCAAGCGGCTGCTCAGATTCATGACTAAAGTTCATATCAAATATTTACAAAGGACCACACACGGCCCAAGCTGAGAGAGCAGTCGTTCTCAACCCAGCTCTCAGTGTTTGAGTCACTTTAATTACGTCGTAAGAGGAAGACACTTAATATTCTTTCTGTAAGCAGTTGCTTTATGCAAAGTGACCTACAGTATACTTTTTACTTTTAACATCTTTGACATCAGATGGACTGCTCTTTACAGAGTTTGAACCTAAATTTTCAGCAACAAACTCAGATCTTCAACCAATTTGCGACAATCCAAGAACAGAGCAAAGCAGTTTTGCAAAATGAAAACATTTTCTCCCACTAAGTGTGTACATAATCTGCTTTTGTCTTCTATAGTTTTGTGACTTGTTTAGGCAGACAGGCTGAGCGCTTCTCTCATCAACGTGTCAGTCAGTCTCTCTCGTTCATTCTGTCTCTCTGTATCTCTCTTAAGCACTAAGCTGCCTGTCCATCTGTGTGGTCCTGTCTGAGGTTCTTCCCTTGGGGGCCGGAGGTTCCCGTTCTTTCTTGTCTCCTCTGGAGCTG